>NC_141878.1:95172954-95326590 GCF_056163025.1 Triticum urartu | reverse complement strand
TCATAGGATAATATCATGAAACATAAATCTGTGGTTGTAAGATCATCAAATTCACATGTTTCCATGCTCATCCATGATGTGAAAACAATGATATTTGAGAAAATCTGTAGGGTACAAGTATTTGAGGAAATTTGGATAGTATAGTGTGCAAACAGGGTCTATAGATACATATATAAACTGAAAACAGAATTATGATAGAAGCAAATTTGTTGAACGTTGTTCTACGTGGCCGTTTGACAGGCGTGTATATTCAGGTGCAGACACTATCGTCTTCCAGCTAGTGACGATCAAGCTCACTTGATCATACTAAACGAACCCCAAATGAACCGTATACAATTTGGAGGGTACAAGTATTTGAGAAAATTTTGATAGTAGAGTGTGCAAACTGGTCCATCATATATAAACTCAGAGCATGCAACTGGTAATGACATGAAGCAACAAAAAAATGATGTACACCAAGGCAACTACTTTGCTCATTTTTCTTCAGAGAGCATAGCATAACTAAGAAATTAAAGCATAAATAGGCGATGAGGCACCCTAGGTGCAGAGCGACATTGCCAAGCAAGACAGCTGGGAATCCAAATGGTTTAGTGCCTCTAATGGCATCAACTATCATCCTATACAACACAACTAAGTTGTTAGTATAATATTGAAGGCAAACATAATGGAAGTACAATTATATCTCGATCGAGCAAGGTTGAAAATCACCTATGTCAAGAAAAAATGCAGATGAGTAGACCCGTCTCACATGCAACGTGGCCCACTGATGAGTGATGTCGATGACAACCCAAATATAAGCCTCTTAGCAACAAACATCATTATTCAAATTATCAAAATGCTCTACATGCCATTGAAATTCGAAGTTATATGGTAATATGATGAAACAAGATGGCCAGATGTAGCTTCTCTTGAATTATCTATAATTCTTAAAGTAGTCTACATGTCTAATCCAAATATGAATCATGACTTTTTAAATTGCAGAAACTCCTAGAGATGTGTCATCGGTTCATCCCCCCGATAGGTGCAGGCTTCAGTCCTATTTGCATGTCGTATTCAATGTCAATGAAGAGCAAACTAATGGAGTACAATTATACATTTCTACACGCAAAGTAGGCTCGCATAGTAAGTAACCTGCAATCTGAATAAGAATTTCTACTACATAGCTCATAGCAGTAGCTTCTTTCAATTAGAGGATCTATAGAAACACTAAGCAAGTTACATGCGATTTACCAGAAAACGATAATTTTGATAAGAGTCTCTCATGTTCTCCATATCATGCCAAATCGAGGTTGACGCTAGTTATTGAATTAAGCCACTTAACTGATTTCTGGACCTTCTTGTACAGTAGTGTTTAAGCTGATTTAATTCCTTTTAATTTGTTTTTGGTTTTCGGTCATGGTACCTCTGAACCCTTGTATTCTGCTCTTTCTTCTTCTATTAATGATCTCTCCTAAATGGTTGATGAAAAGATAGTGGGGGAGTTTGGACTCTAGCAATGAACTGGATCGTCATGAGCCATGTTCGATCTCTTCTCCTTTGGACCTTCCCAGCGATCCCTGCTAAAAAAATAAGAGGTGAAGACATGGAGTTAAGTTGTACTTCTGTATCCCTCAAGGTTCCTCAGTAGAAACATAAGAATGAAGTAGTAGCAGGCATGATACATAGGCTAAACAACATGACAATTGACAAAAGAAACCTGGAAAACAAGCACTTCGACTTAAATTTGCTTTTCTTGAATGCACATATATAAGATCATTTTTGGAAGAAATCCTTCAGCGCAAGAGATTGTCAACATAATTACATAATAGCAATAGTAGTTATTGTAACCAATTATGTATGCTAGTAAGGTGGACTACTGGTGGAATACTGAATCGGTGAACAGAAAATTCTGGAAGTTATCAAGGACGTATTGTCTTGAGTAATACATAGGTGAACTGCTCGTGAGATGAAAATGTGGAAACTATCAACTGATTTTTTTCCCTCGTCAAATCTAGATTCTTACACTTCACTTGCTTTCTGATTTTAGATCTAAAAATAACACAACTCAGCGGATTATTTAAAGAAATGCCATGGACAATCAGAGAAAGGCCTCCTACTATATGGCTGATACTCTCTAAGCGTCTAGCAACAACTGCTGCCCCTCAAGGTCGCTTGGCTGGTGCTACTTCTTCTCATTGCATCTTACGGTCTTGTACCCGCCTCAATGGACAACACCGAGGCATCAACTGAATCAACTCTAGCACAAAAATGAAAGTAGCCAATTCCAACATGAATGAGGTGCGAGATCTGCCAATCGTCCCTACCACTTCCATTATTTTAGGTCATAAACAATAATGAGAACACGTTGCAGAAGAAATATTTCACATCCAACAAGGAGTCTCACCCATCACGCAGCAACCCAAAAGTCAGTTCAGCACGCCGGCAAGGAAGAGGAGGTCTGATGGGCAGCCACCATGGATGGGAGAGCCCGTGGCTGCCGTAGTGCCGTGCAGGGCGGGGCTAGAGCAAGGGATGGTAGCAGTTATCTCCATTTGCACAGTAGCGTGTCCCAAAATGGGAGAGCCCCTCTCCCCCTCTTCTCTTCTTCCTCAACCTTCGACGCTTGCTCACGAGTTGGGCTTCACAGTGGCAATGGATCTGGTAGAAGCGTGCATGGTAAAGGAGATTAGCAAGCACAGAAAGAATGAGTAGGGCTCACGGAAAAAAAGCAGAAGGAGGTGAGCCGGCACCCGGCAGTAACGGACCTCCACCATGATCGATAGGAAAGAAGAACGTCGGGCGGCGGTGTCACGTCGTCGCTGCCTCTTCGGATCACCCGAGTACTGGGGGCGAGCATTAGATGGGCTAGCCCATGCAGAGGGGCAGTAACAGGCTCCTTGTAACAGGCCCAATCAACGAGGTGCCTGCGTTTTTGCTACGGGAGTAGCAGCCCAGCCGAGTGTGTGGGGTTGTGCGGGATTAGAAACCTGCATCTGACGGCCAGCAGAGTCCATAGGCAAGATCGAACGGCCAGAAATCATGAATGCGTGAGAGGCTTCCTAGAGTGCACAGTTATAATGTATTTAAATGATGTGATCTCATTATCAGCGACATCCAATGTCCATGGTCAGGAAACCACAACCATCTATTGATCAACGAGCTACTCAACTAGAGGCTCACTAGGGACATGTTGTGGTCTATGTATTCACACATGTATTACGGTTTTCGGTTAATACAATCATAGCATGAACAATAGACAATTATCATGAACAAGGAAATATAATAATAGCCATTTTATTATTGCCTCTAGGCATATTTCCAACAGAACGATGGTATTCGGACACCGGAAGTGTTCCGGAGGGTACCAGGTACATATCGGTCACCGGAAGGGGTTCCGGGCACCCCCAGCAAAAGATATGGGCCTTATGGGCCAAGAGGGGAAACACACCAGCCACAAGGGGCTGGTGCACCCCCCATATGGGCCGGCCTAAGTGGAGAAGGAAAAGGGGAGGAGGAAAGGAAAGAGAGGGAATATGATTCCCCCTTCCTTCCCCCTCTCCCCTCTTTCCTTCCACCTTCCATATACAAGGAAAGGGGGC
The DNA here is from genome assembly GCF_056163025.1 of Triticum urartu. Lineage (NCBI taxonomy): Eukaryota > Viridiplantae > Streptophyta > Magnoliopsida > Poales > Poaceae > Triticum > Triticum urartu. The sequence continues at coordinate 95,323,012 of NC_141878.1, read as the reverse complement.
GCAGGGCAAGGCAGAGCCCCTAGGGGACAGCGGCCAAGCCCTATGGCGCCCTGGCTGCCTTCCCTCCCCTCCCACCTGTTGGGGAACGTAGTAATTTCAAAAAACTTCCTACGCACACACAAGTTCATGGTGATGCATAGCAACGAGAGGGGAGAGTGTTGTCTACGTACCCTCGTAGACCGAAGCAGAAGCGTTGACGCAACGTAGAGGAAGTAGTCGTACGTCTTCCCGGTCCAACCGATCCAAGCACCGTTACTCCGGCACCTCCGAGTTCTTGGCACACGTTCAGCTCGATGACGCTCCCCGGGCTCCGATCCAGCAAAGCTTCGGGGAGGAGTTCCGTCAGCACGACGGCGTGGTGACGATCTTGATGTTCAACCGTCGCAGGGCTTCGCCTAAGCACCGCTACAATATGACCGAGGTGGAATATGGTGGAGGGGGGCACCGCACACGGCTAAGGAACAATCACGAAGATCAACTTGTGTGTTCTAGGGTGCCCCCCTGCCCCCGTATATAAAGGAGCCAAGGGGGGGCGGCCAAGGAGGGCGCCCCAAGGGGGAGTCCTACTCCCACCGGGAGTAGGACTCCCTTCTTTCCTAGTTGGAGAAGGAGAAGTGGGAAAGAGGAGGAAGAGGGAAAGGAAAGGGGGGGCGCCGCCCCCCTCTCCTTGTCCTATTCGGACTAGGGAGGGGAGGGGTGCGCGGCCACCTCTTGCCTCCTTTCCTCTTCTCCCTTAGGGCCCATGTAGGCCCAATAACCCCCGGGGGGGTTCCGGTAACCCCCCGGTACTCCGGTAAAATCCCGATTTCACCCGGAACGATTCCGATATCCAAATATAGGCTTCCAATATATCGATCTTTATGTCTCGACCATTTCGAGACTCCTCGTCATGTCCATGATCACATCCGGGACTCCGAACAACCTTCGGTATATCAAAATACATAAACTCATAATGAAACTGTCATTGTAATGTTAAGCGTGCGGACCCTACGGTTCGAGAACAATGTAGACATGACCGAGACACGTCTCCGGTCAATAACAAATAGCGGAACCTGGATGCTCATATTGGTTCCTACATATTCTACGAAGATCTTTATTGGTCAGACCGCATAACAACATGCGTTGTTCCCTTTGTCATCGGTATGTTACTTGCCCGAGATTCGATCGTCGGTATCTCAATACCTAGTTCAATCTCATTACCGGCAAGTCTCTTTACTCGTTCCGTAATACATCATCTCACAACTAACTCATTAGTTGCAATGCTTGCAAGGCTTATGTGATGTGCATTACCGAGAGGGCCCAGAGATACCTCTCCGACAATCGGAGTGACAAATCCTAATCTCGAAATACGCCAACCCAACATGTACCTTTGGAGACACTTGTAGAGCACCTTTATAATCACCCAGTTACGTTGTGACGTTTGTTAGCACACAAAGTGTTCCTCCGGCAAACGGGAGTTGCATAATCTCATAGTCATAGGAACATGTATAAGTCATGAAGAAAGCAATAGCAACATACTAAACGATCGGGTGCTAAGCTAATGGAATGGGTCATGTCAATCAGATCATTCACCTAATGATGTGATCCCGTTAATCAAATAACAACTCTTTGTCCATGGTTAGGAAACATAACCATCTTTGATTAACGAGCTAGTCAAGTAGAGGCATACTAGTGACACTCTGTTTGTCTATGTATTCACACATGTATTATGTTTCCGGTTAATACAATTCTAGCATGAATAATAAACACTTATCATGATATAATGAAATAAATAATAACTTTATTATTGCCTCTATGGCACATTTCCTTCAGTCTCCCACTTGCACTAGAGTCAATAATCTAGATTACACAGTAATGATTCTAACACCATGGAGCCTTGGTGCTGATCATGTTTTGCTCGTGGAAGAGGCTTAGTCAACGGGTCTGCTACATTCAGATCCGTATGTATCTTGCAAATCTCTATGTCTCCCACCTGGACTAGATCCCGGATGGAATTGAAGCGTCTCTTGATGTGCTTGGTTCTCTTGTGAAATCTGGATTCCTTTGCCAAGGCAATTGCACCAGTATTGTCACAAAAGATTTTCATTGGACCCGATGCACTAGGTATGACACCTAGATCGGATATGAACTCCTTCATCCAGACTCCTTCATTTGCTGCTTCCGAAGCAGCTATGTATTCCGCTTCACATGTAGATCCCGCCACGACGCTTTGTTTAGAACTGCACCAACTGACAGCTCCACCGTTTAATGTAAACACGTATCCGGTTTGCGATTTAGAATCGTCCAGATCAGTGTCAAAGCTTGCATCAACGTAACCATTTACGATGAGCTCTTTGTTACCTCCATAAACGAGAAACATATCCTTAGTCCTTTTCAGGTATTTCAGGATGTTCTTGACCGCTGTCCAGTGATCCACTCCTGGATTACTTTGGTACCTCCCTGCTAGACTTATAGCAAGGCACACATCAGGTCTGGTACACAGCATTGCATACATGATAGAGCCTATGGCTGAAGCATAGGGAAAATCTTTCATTTTCTCTCTATCTTCTGCAGTAGTCGGGCATTGAGTCTTACTCAACTTCACACCTTGTAACACAGGCAAGAACCCTTTCTTTGCTTGATCCATTTTGAACTTCTTCAAAACTTTGTCAAGGTATGTGCTTTGTGAAAGTCCAATTAAGCGTCTTGATCTATCTCTATAGATCTTAATGCCTAATATGTAAGCAGCTTCACCGAGGTATTTCATTGAAAAACTCTTATTCAAGTATCCCTTTATGCTATCCAGAAATTCTATATCATTTCCAATTAGTAATATGTCATCCACATATAATATCAGAAATGCTATAGAGCTCCCACTCACTTTCTTGTAAATACAGGCTTCTCCAAAAGTCTGTATAAAACCAAATGCTTTGATCACACTATCAAAGCGTTTATTCCAACTCCGAGAGGCTTGCACCAGTCCATAAATGGATCGCTGGAGCTTGCACACTTTGTTAGCTCCCTTTGGATCGACAAAACCTTCTGGTTGCATCATATAAAACTCTTCTTCCAGAAATCCATTCAGGAATGCAGTTTTGACATCCATTTACCAAATTTCATAATCATAAAATGCGGCAATTGCTAACATGATTCGGACAGACTTAAGCATCGCTACGGGTGAGAAGGTCTCATCGTAGTCAATCCCTTGAACTTGTCGAAAACCTTTTGCAACAATTCGAGCTTTGTAGACAGTAACATTACCGTCAGCGTCAGTCTTCTTCTTGAAGATCCATTTATTCTCAATTTCTTGCCGATCATCGGGCAAGTCAACCAAAGTCCACACTTTGTTCTCATACATGGATCCCATCTCAGATTTCATGGCTTCAAGCCATTTCGCGGAATCTGGGCTCACCATCGCTTCTTCATAGTTCGTAGGTTCATCATGATCTAGTAGCATGACTTCCAGAATAGGATTACCGTACCACTCTGGTGCGGATCTTACTCTGTTTGATCTATGAGGTTTAGTAGCAACTTGTTCTGAAGTTCTATGATCATCATCATTAACTTCCTCACTAATTGGTTTAGGTGTCACAGAAACCGGTTTCTTTGATGTACTACTTTCCAATAAGGGAGCAGGTACAGTTACCTCATCAAGTTCTACTTTCCTCCCACTCACTTCTTTCGAGAGAAACTCCTTCTCTAGAAAAGATCCATTTTTAGCAACGAATGTCTTGCCTTCGGATCTGTGATAGAAGGTGTACCCAACAGTCTCCTTTGGGTATCCTATGAAGACACATTTCTCCGATTTGGGTTCGAGCTTATCAGGTTGAAGCTTTTTCACATAAGCATCACAGCCCCAAACTTTAAGAAACGACAACTTTGGTTTCTTGCCAAACCATAGTTCATAAGGCGTTGTCTCAACGGATTTTGATGGTGCCATATTTAACGTGAATGTGGCCGTCTCTAAAGCATAACCCCAAAACGATAGCGGTAAATCTGTAAGAGACATCATAGATCGCACCATATCAAGTAAAGTACGATTACGACGTTCGGACACACCATTACGTTGTGGTGTTCCGGGTGGCGTGAGCTGCAAAACTATTCCGCATTGTTTCAAATGTAGACCAAACTCGTAACTCAAATATTCTCCTCCACGATCAGATCGTAGAAACTTTATTTTCTTGTTACGATGATTTTCAACTTCACTCTGAAATTCTTTGAACTTTTCAAATGTTTCAGACTTATGCTTCATTAAGTAGATATACCCATATCTGCTTAAATCATCTGTGAAGGTGAGAAAATAACGATATCCGCCACGAGCCTCAACATTCATCGGACCACATACATCTGTATGTATGATTTCCAACAAATCTATTGCTCTCTCCATAGTACCGGAGAACGGCGTTTTAGTCATCTTGCCCATGAGGCACGGTTCGCAAGTACCAAGTGATTCATAATCAAGTGGTTCCAAAAGTCCATCAGTATGGAGTTTCTTCATGCGCTTTACACCGATATGACATAAACGGCAGTGCCACAAATAAGTTGCACTATCATTATCAACTCTGCATCTTTGGCTTCAACATTATGAATATGTGTATCACTACTATCGAGATTCATCAAAAAATAGACCACTCTTCAAGGGTGCATGACCATAAAAGATATTACTCATATAAATAGAACAACTATTATTCTCTGATTTAAATGAATAACCGTCTCGCATCAAACAAGATCCAGATATAATGTTCATGCTCAACGCTGGCACCAAATAACAATTATTTAGGTCTAATACTAATCCCGAAGGTAGATGTAGAGGTAGCGTGCCGACCGCGATCACATCGACTTTGGAACCATTTCCCACGCGCATCGTCACCTCGTCCTTTGCCAGTGTTCGCTTAATCCGTAGTCCCTGTTTCAAGTTGCAAATATTAGCAACAGAACCAGTATCAAATACCCAGGTGCTACTGCGAGCTCTAGTAAGGTACACATCAATAACATGTATATCACATATACCTTTGTTCACCTTGCCATCCTTCTTATCCACCAAATACTTGGGGCAGTTCCGCTTCCAGTGACCAGTCTGCTTGCAGTAGAAGCACTCAGTTTCAGGCTTAGGTCCAGACTTGGGTTTCTTCTCCTGAGCAACAACTTGCTTGCTGTTCTTCTTGAAGTTCATCTTCTTCTTCCCTTTGCCCTTTTTCTTGAAACTAGTGGTCTTGTTGACCATCAACACTTGATGCTCCTTCTTGATTTCTACCTCCGCAGCCTTTAGCATTGCGAAGATCTCGGGAATTGTCTTATCCATCCCTTGCATATTATAGTTCATCACGAAGCTCTTGTAGCTTGGTGGAAGTGATTGGAGAATTCTGTCAATGATGCTATCATCCGGAAGATTAACTCCCAGTTGAATCAAGTGATTACAATACCCAGACATCTTGAGTATATGCTCACTGATAGAACTATTCTCCTCCATCTTGCAGCTATAGAATTTATTGGAGACTTCATATCTCTCAATCCGGGCATTCTTCTGGAATATTAACTTCAACTCCTGGAACATCTCATATGCCCCATGACGTTCAAAACGTCGTTGAAGTCCCGGTTCTAAGCCGTAAAGCATGGCACATTGAACTATCGAGTAGTCATCAGCTTTGCTCTGCCAGACGTTCTTAACGTTGTCAGTTGCATCAGCAGCAGGCCTGGCACCCAGCGGTGCTTCCAGGACGTAACTCTTCTGTGCAGCAATGAGGATAATCCTCAAGTTACGGACCCAGTCCGTGTAATTGCTACCATCATCTTTCAACTTTGCTTTCTCAAGGAACACATTAAAATTCAACGGAACAACAGCACGGGCCATCTATCTACAATCAACATAAACAAGCAAGATACTATCAGGGACTAAGTTCATGATAAATTTAAGTTCAATTAATCATATTACTTAAGAACTCCCACTTAGATAGACATCCCTCTAATCATCTAAGTGATCACGTGATCCAAATCAACTAAACCATAACCGATCATCACGTGAAATGGAGTAGTTTTCAATGGTGAACATCGCTATGTTGATCATATCTACTATATGATTCACGCTCGACCTTTCGGTCTCAGTGTTCCGAGGCCATATCTGCATATGCTAGGCTCGTCAAGTTTAACCTGAGTATTCTGCGTGTGCAAAACTGGCTTGCACCCGTTGTAGATGGACGTAGAGCTTATCACACCCGATCATCACGTGGTGTCTGGGCACGATGAACTTTGGCAATGGTGCATACTCAGGGAGAACACTTTTTATCTTGAAATTTAGTGAGAGATCATCTTATAATGCTACCATCAATCAAAGCAAGATAAGATGCATAAAAGATAAACATCACATGCAATCAATATAAGTGATATGATATGGCCATCATCATCTTGTGCTTGTGATCTCCATCTCCGAAGCACCATCATGATCACCATCGTCACCGGCGCGACACCTTGATCTCCATCGTAGCATCGTTGTCGTCTCGCCAATCTTATGCTTCTACGACTATCGCTACCGCTTAGTGATAAAGTAAAGCATTACAGGGCGATTGCATTGCGTACAATAAAGCGACAACCATATGGCTCCTGCCAGTTGCCGATAACTTGGTTACAAAACATGATCATCTCATACAATAAAATTTAGCATCATGCCTTGACCATATCACATCACAACATGCCCTGCAAAAACAAGTTAGACGTCCTCTACTTTGTTTGTTGCAAGTTTTACGTGGCTGCTACGGGCTTAAGCAAGAACCAATCTTACCTACGCATCAAAACCACAACGATAGTTTGTCAAGTTGGTGCTGTTTTAACCTTCGCAAGGACCGGGCGTAGCCACACTCGGTTCAACTAAAGTTGGAGAAACTGACACCCGCCAGCCACCTGTGTGCAAAGCACGGCGATAGAACCAGTCTCGCGTAAGCGTACGCGTAATGTCGGTCCGGGCCGCTTCATCCAACAATACCGCCGAACCAAAGTATGACATGCTGGTAAGCAGTATGACTTATATCGCCCACAACTCACTTGTGTTCTACTCGTGCATATAATATCAAACCATAAAACCTAGGCTCGGATGCCACTGTTGGGGAACGTAGTAATTTCAAAAAAATTCCTACGCACACACAAGATCATGGTGATGCATAGCAACGAGAGGGGAGAGTGTTGTCTACGTACCCTCGTAGACCGAAGCGGAAGCGTTGACGCAACGTAGAGGAAGTAGTCGTACGTCTTCCCGGTCCAACCGATCCAAGCACCGTTACTCCGGCACCTCTGAGTTCTTGGCACACGTTCAGCTCGATGACGCTCCCCGGGCTCCGATCCAGCAAAGCTTCGGGGAGGAGTTCCGTCAGCACGACGGCGTGGTGACGATCTTGATGTTCAACCGTCGCAGGGCTTCGCCTAAGCACCGCTACAATATGACCGAGGTGGAATATGGTGGAGGGGGGCACCGCACACGGCTAAGGAACGATCACGAAGATCAACTTGTGTGTTCTAGGGTGCCCCCCTGCCCCCGTATATAAAGGAGCCAAGGGGGGCGGCCAAGGAGGGCGCGCCAAGGGGGAGTCCTACTCCCACCGGGAGTAGGACTCCCTTCTTTCCTAGTTGGAGAAGGAGAAGTGGGAAAGAGGAGGAAGAGGGAAAGGAAAGGGGGGGCGGCGCCCCCCTCTCCTTGTCCTATTCGGACTAGGGAGGGGAGGGGCGCGCGGCCACCTCTTGCCTCCTTTCCTCTTCTCCCTTAGGGCCCATGTAGGCCCAATAACCCCCGGGGGGGTTCCGGTAACCCCCCGGTACTCCGGTAAAATCCTGATTTCACCCGGAACGATTCCGATATCCAAATATAGGCTTCCAATATATCGATCTTTATGTATCGACCATTTCGAGACTCCTCTTCATGTCCATGATCACATCCGGGACTTCGAACAACCTTCGGTACATCAAAATACATAAACTCATAATGAAACTGTCATCGTAACGTTAAGCGTGCGGACCCTACGGTTCGAGAACAATGTAGACATGACCGAGACACGTCCCCGGTCAATAACCAATAGCGGAACCTGGATGCTCATATTGGTTCCTACATATTCTACGAAGATCTTTATCAGTCAGACCGCATAACAACATACGTTGTTCCCTTTGTCATCGGTATGTTACTTGCCCGAGATTCGATCGTCGGTATCTCAATACCTAGTTCAATCTCATTACCGGCAAGTCTCTTTACTCGTTCCGTAATACATCATCTCGCAACTAACTCATTAGTTGCAATGCTTGCAAGGCTTATGTGATGTGCATTATCGAGAGGGCCCAGAGATACCTCTCCGACAATCGGAGTGACAAATCCTAATCTCGAAATACGCCAACCCAACATGTACATTTGGAGACACCTGTAGAGCACCTTTATAATCACCCAGTTACGTTGTGATGTTTGGTAGCACACAAAGTGTTCCTCCGGCAAACGGGAGTTGCATAATCTCATAGTCATAGGAACATGTATAAGTCATGAAGAAAGCAATAGCAACATACTAAACGATCGGGTGCTAAGCTAATGGAATGGGTCATGTCAATCAGATCATTCACCTAATGATGTGATCCCGTTAATCAAATAACAACTCTTTGTCCATGGTTAGGAAACATAACCATCTTTGATTAACGAGCTAGTCAAGTAGAGGCATACTAGTGACACTCTGTTTGTCTATGTATTCACACATGTATTATGTTTCCGGTTAATACAATTCTAGCATGAATAATAAACATTTATCATGATATAAGGAAATAAATAATAACTTTATTATTGCCTATAGGGCATATTTCCTTCACCACCTATATATATGTGGGGAGGGGGCACCTCACAAGCACACAACATCAATTGTTAGCCGTGTGCGGCGCCCCCCTCCACAGTTTACACCCCCGGTCATATTCTCGCGGTGCTTAGGAGAAACCCTGCGCAGATCACGTCACCATCACCGTCACCACACCGTCGTGCTGAGGGAACTCATCTACTACCTCGACACCTTGTTGGATCAAGAAGGCGAGGGACGTCACCGAGCTGAACGTGTGCAGAACTCGGAGGTGTCATAGGTTCGGTGCTTGATCGGTCGGAGTAAGAAGAAGTTCGACTCCATCAATCGCGTTGTCAAATGCTTCCGCTTTCGGTCTACGAGGGTACATGGACACACTCTCCCCCTCTCGTTCTATGCATCTCCTAGATAGATCTTGCATGAGCGTAGGAACTTTTTTGGATTGCATGCTATGTTTCCCGACAACCATGACCATCGGCAAGGCCTGTGCCCATTATATGGACATGGTGCGGATGGAGAAGTTCCGGGAGGCTTTGGACGATGCCAAATACAACCACAACCTCCTCCAGGAGCATCTGCGGGCGGATGAGCAGGTGATGTCTACTACACAACTTTATTCTTGTAGACTCGGTTAGGCCTCCAAGCGCAGAGTTTTGTAGCATAAGAACAAATTTGCCTCAAGTGGATGACCTAAGTTTTATCAATCCGTAGAGCATAGAATGAAGATGGTCTCTCTCAAACAACCTACAATCAAATACAATAAATCTCTTGTAGCCCCAACACACCCAATACAATGGTAAATTATATAGGTGCACTAGTTCGATGAAGAGATGGTGATACAAGTGTAGTATGGATAGTATTATGAAATATTAAAAATAGCAAGGTAGCGAGTGATAAAAGTGGGCACAAACGGTATTGCAATGCTTGAAAACAAGACCTAGGGTTCATACTTTCACTAGTGCAATCTCTCAAGAGTGCTAGCATAATTGAATCATATAACAATCCCTAACATGCGACAAAGAATCACAACAAAGTTTCTATCGGAGAACGTAGGACGGAAACGTGTGTCAACCCCTATGCCTAGATTACCCCAATGTCACCACAGGAATCCGTAAGTTGAATACCAAAACATATATCAAGTGACTTAATAGAATACCCCATTGTCACCACGGGTATCCACATACGAGACAAACATCAAGTGATCTCAAATCCAATATTCAACCCAACATAACGAAACCTCAAAGAGCAAGACTTAATTCATCACAACAAGATAGAGTGGGGAAAACATAATATGACCCGACTATATTAACAAAGCTCATGGTACATCAAGATCGTGCCAAATCAAGATCATGAGAGAAGAGAGAGAGATCAAACACATAGCTATTGGTACATACCCTCAACCCCGAGGGTGAACTACTCCCTCCTCGTCATGGCGACCTCCGAGGTGATGAAGATGGCCTCTGGTGATGATTTCCCCCTCCAGCAGGGTGCCGGAAAAGGGTTCTAGATGGGATTTCTTTGGAACAAAGGCTTGTGGCGGCGGAGCAGAAGTTCTAGGCTTCTTTCTGGGGTTTCTGTATTTATAGGATTTTTTTACGTCGGTTTCACGTCAAGGGAACCACAAGGGACCGAGAAGCTCGGACGGTGTGGCGTACCCCCGAGGGCGCGCCCCCTGAGCTTGTCACTCCCCTGGACTTTGTCTAGTCTAGCTCTCAGGCTTTAGGGTTCTCTTTTGGTCCATAAAAAATCATAGTAAATTTTTAACCCAATCTGAGAACTTCTATTTCTGCACAAAAATAACACCATGGTAGTTCTGCTGAAAACAACGTCAGCCTGGGTTGGTTTCATTCAAATCATATAAAAATGCACCAAAACCATATAAAATTGTTGTAAACATAGCATGGATACTTCATAAACTATAGATAGGTGGAGACGTATCAGCAGGTCACCGCCGGCAGGGCGGTCACGCCGAACGCAGACCTCACGGAGCAGGTGGCGCTGCTCGAGTCCTACCGCTCCGCTTGCGAGATCCGCCTCGCCAGCTGGCGGTACTGGCAGCGGGTGGCATAGGTGGCGGCCGCCGGCAAGGAGTGCGACGACGAGGCGGGCGAGGCATTGTTCGCCGAGACCAACGAGGAGGACATCGCCGAGGCCGTGCCCCGGCGCCACGACCATGAAGAAGTCGGCATGTCCGCGGGTGCTGCCGGCAACGAGGAACAGTAGTGCACGGTAGGTCGCCGTCGCTCGTGTCCCAAGAAGGCCACCATTCTCCCGTCGATGCCAAGCATGGTGGGCTGAGCATCTTGCTTGGCGGCGATGTGCAGGCGGACAGCTTCACTTCCCGGGCCTCCGAAGGCGGATGTTATGGAGGCAGAGCTGGAAAGGCAAAGTTTCAGTTCTCTTGGTTCACGGCCGGACATAGGGAACAGGCGCCGACGACCATTAAGACCTAGCTAGGCGAACTCCGCTTAGTTGATGTAAATGTAATGAAATCCATCAATTTCAAATGAAATCCATTATGTTTATATGAAATCCGGTCATGCTTAATCGAATTTCGTCCGATTAGTGTGAGTTGTCAAAATGTACGCGGGCGTCGGTTGTCATCTTCTCGCATCCGTGTCCGTGCATTCATCTCCTCTCCACAGACGGATGCAGGTGAAAATTTATGGGGTGCCATGCCCTAAGAACAAAGACTACAACTCGGTGTACTTTAGTTCCTCCGAGTCCATAAGTACCCCACTCAGACTCACAGTTCAAATTACGTAGTCAATGCCAGCAAGCTCCAACACCCTCCGCCCTCCAGCACTCTCTCGGCCCTCCAACTCCAAGATCTGAATCAAGAAAACCGCCGGCGATGGGCTGCTTGGGCCGGTGCTGGGACAAATGCAAGTGGCCACTAGCGTGCTTCACCGCCCTCGCCGCCGTCATCATCATCGTCGTCATGGTCGCCGCCTACAGCTTCGCCATCCAGCCATCCATCACCGTCGAGGACGCCTCGCTGGCCAGGTTCGCGCTGGCGACCACCCCGACGACGTCGCTCGGGTACAACCTCTCGCTGCGGCTCGTCGTCCGCAACCGCAACTGGGCGACGACCATGAAGAACACGGAGCCGCTTGAGGCGGCGTACAAGTTCGACGGCCAGCAGTTCGACCGCGTGCAGGTCGCCGACAAGGGCGACAAGCACGGCCCCAGGAAGACCCGGGTGTACCGCCTCGTCACGGGCCAAGAGAGCGGCTACGTGGCGCTGGGCAATGCCGGCGTCGCCGCGTACAAGGAGCAGAACAAGACGGGGGAGTTCGAGCTGGAGGTGGCGGTCACCGGCGAGGTGCGGTACACGCTGCAGCTGAAGAAGAACAAGCTGGCGGGGACCTGCAAACTCAAGCTTAAGCTCGACTCGCCGGCGACGGCCTCCGTTGTGTTCGAGAGGGTGAAATGCAAGCTCGAGAAGGAGAAGAAGGACAATGAGTAGTTAATTTGCTAGCTACTACTGTGTACTGTATGGTTTTCATCCAAAGTTCCAAGCAATCTATGGCGGTCGAGTAGTTGTAGTTGTAGTACCTCTCGTTTATTTGATTCCTTCATTATGTAAAAAGATTTTCGTTCCTAAATCTTGGTTTCTAGCATTTGAAATTTGCATGTGCTATGTTTCTCTATTTTTTTCCTACAAGATGTGAATAGCTACTACTTCCTCCGTTCTAAAATAGATGACTCAACTTTATACTAACTTTAGTACAAAGTTAGTATAAAGTTGGATCATCTATTTTGGAACGGAGAGAGTAGATGATAGTCCCTCCGTTTACAAATAAAAGATGTCTTGGATATTTTAATATAAACTAGTACTATATACATACTGAAATGAATGAACAAACACACTAAAACGTATCTATATACATTTGTCTTAAAATAAGTTACAGTTCATAAATACTATAAAATGTTTTGCACATTTGAATATAAACTATATACTAACTGAAATGAGCGAACAAACACACTAAAACATGTCTATGTCCATTTGATTGTGAAAAAGTCAGGACATCTTATTTTTGCGAACGGAGGAAGTAGCATTTAACCATTTTTTTTGAAAGATGGTATTATAAATGCTAATGTATTTTCTGGTACGATGGGTCAAATTCTACAAAGTTTGACAAATACCCCTTGTATTTTAGAGGAGTGAATATAGTATGCACGGTGGATCGTACTATCCCGCGTCGAGTGGGAGAAAGCGTCGTCCCAGCTTGTCAAGACAGCCCTGTCTCCAAAAAGAAAAAGCAAGAAAAGAAGAGCTAGCACGGGCCACGCACTGTTCGTGTCAGACATGTTACAACGATTTTTTATTGTTTTTTATCAGGAACCGAACGACTTCTTTCTTTATCACCAGATCTCCCAGGCACACATGGGCGCTCTGGTCAGTCTGGCTCGTACCCAACCATGTGCACATCTTTTCAGAAAAAATAGCCCATGTGCACATCAACTTGAATTAAAGGCGCGCAGGTTTCGCCGAAATTACAGGAACAAATTCCTGTATGTCCATACTGGCCCGCGGCCCGCGTCTTCGCCCTCGGTCGTTGTTTTTTTATTTTTCTTCTGGCCAGCCGCAGGGCCCTCTGCAGACGCGCAAATGACCGTTGACCGAGGTCAGTCGCCGGTCGCCCGCGTCCCAGTCAGTCAACGAAGTTATCGCCAGGCCTCGCAACTGAACTCCGTGGGGCCGCTGAGGAGTTAAATGCGCAGGACCATTCGTGTCACGATCAGGAAAAATCCATCACTTTACAAATCGTGTCATTTTATATCACATCAAGAAATTGACAGTGACAAAAATAATGATGATATAGATGCTAAAAGTTCGGATGACATAATCATCCCACACGTCAGGCTGAGTTGGCAGAAAACTAAATTCACGTATGCAAAAAAAGGGTCACGTCTTCTATTTTCTCCTTCCTCTTTCTCTAAGGCATTTTATCAACACCTCGTGTGGACATAAGGAAAGCCACGTGAGATGCACCTCACCCTTCGCGCGGCCGCCGCCGACCGGCCAACGTCTAGATGGCGAGCCGCCGCCGCTTCCCCGGTGCCCTTCCTCTCCTCTCCTGTGCCCAAGGCGAGGTGCCCTTCCTCTCCCCCCTTTTTGCCGCGAGTCATACATCACGACGCAGCTTCTCCCCACCCCGACCAAGACGAGCAAGGGGGTTGCAATGCCCGGCAGTAGGTATTGGAAATGGGTTTGTCTAGGGTACATCTAGATGTGCCCTAGTTATTGCACATCTAAGTGGCTCAATCAAACTAGGAAGGAAAAGAAAAAAAAAAGAAAAGAGAATTTTGCACAAATCTCCGCGTAAAATTAAGGATATGGGACTTAGATGTGCAATACTTAGTGCACATCTAGATGTGCTTTAGCAAAACTGGTTGGAAATATGAGCAAGTTACTATGAGATTTAATTCGAATAATTAGAAGATAAAACATGACTACATTAGCAAAGATTAAACTAATCATGCGAACTAGCATAGCAGATGAACAGATCACATCTAGGGCACATACTAGAAACATGAATTCTACCACGATCTCGAATAGGAAGGATAGAATCACATACGGTGCAGCGGGAGCAGCACCGCCGGCGTTAACGTTGTCGCCCATGTCGTCGAGGGCGGGGAAGAAGTCGTCGTTCGCGAAGTCGTCGCTGCCAGCAGTCGCGCGAGTGCGCTCCCCAAAAACCTGATCGTCCCTCTCCCGTACAGGATCACGAGAGGCGGGATTCCGGAGGCCTGTTGTCCCTTCTTCCGGTGCACGCCGAAAAGAGGGATGGAGAAGACTTGCTTGGCGGCGCAATGATCTGGAACGGTGGTGAGAAACCATATGAAGCGGCGGCGGCTAGGGTAGACGTCCGCCTGACTATATAGTGCGGGTTGGGCAGGTCGTGGGAGAGTCGTCACGATCCAAAAAAGTCGGAAACGGTTCAGTAATTAACGCGTCCGTTAATTATTAATTAATGACTCATTAATTTTTCCCGAGCAGCAAATATATAGACAACGTGCATAGCTCTGTCCTCGGCTCGGCTCAATACCGCAACCCGCGGCGCGGCGCGGCGCGGCGCGGCGTGACGAGGCGTGGCGAAGCGAGCGAGGAGGAGGAACGCGCGTGTAGGTCTCCTCTTCTCATGCTCATACAAGTGGTAGAAGAGCTCACCTTATAAAGAGGCGCAACTCTCTCTCAACTTCCAGGGTGGGACTAAATTTTAGCCTCACTCACTCCACTCACATCTATGCATGAATGGGCCAAGAGAGTTTCCGAATTTTAGTTGGGCTTTGGGCCAAAGGCCTACTAGCAAAATTTCAACAATCCCCCATAAAGTCTCATTGGCACATCTCATCATTTAGTTTCAAAACATTGTTTATATACCGGTGCTTAGTGGAGACTGTGAAGTTGAACTTCCACTTAGAGATTTATGCTACACTAGATCACAACTTGAATAGTGGACTATGCCTTGAACTACAAATTTTCTGCGAGACTAGTTTCACACAAATTTTTGACCGATATTGGGCTGCCGCAAGGCTTCCCCGCGGGTGAAGCGTATACGTCGTACTCCAGGGCCTTTTCATGAATTTATTAGAGAACACTCAATTCTCACAGACTGCGACGTTAATAGTCAAATTCATATAGGTGTGTTCGGCTGTGCTCTTGACATTTATACCTAACAAATGATACAAGTTTCCCAGTTGCATCCAATTTTTTTAAGTAAAGATGTCAGAGTTAAGTTATTCACAAGGAATACAAATCTGCATCTCAAACTTAAAGGTGCGGCATACAAGATTTTGTTCACTCGCAGTAACACAACTTTTACAGAATTCATATAAACAATTGACCGAATGGCACTCTCATTGAACAGGCATAATCAAACATGATCATAAGCACAGAACAAACTCACCTTCATCTATCTCTTTGAACCAGCAAAGACATCTAAGCAGCAGCCACCGCCACTGCCTGCCCCCGTACCACCAGCAACAAAATTAGCCCGCCAAATGAGACATCACAGCTTCAAAATGTTGGGGAAGGATGGTAAACAAGCAGAAACGTTATGTACCTCTGTAGTTTGCGCACCAGCTGCCTCACGAGACCGTGACACCTCACCCTTTGCTTCCGGTTCCTGCACCACAACATCCGTGTCTGTATCCCTGACCAGCACCTCATCGGCCTTCGTCTCTGGTTGATGCGCGGGATGCACCATGGTTGTGTCCCGGACCACCACCTCCTCGCTCTTCACCTCTGGTTCCGGCACCTCAGGTGCTTCAGACACCACGACATCCTGCACCACGGCGTGCGCTTCTGCTCTCACATCCACCTTACCCTCTTGTTCCAGGTCAACAACTTCAGGCGGTAAAGCATCAACCATGATCTCCTCCCCGGCCTCGCCCGTGCTGCCGTCATCAACGCCTCCTCGATGGTGCGCTCGACCGGCACCTCCGACGTGCCCCCCTTCTTCTCCTCCTCGTCCCAGCATGGAGGCCTGCGTCGTCGAAGCTCCAGATCAAGGTTTTGTGGAGGAACGCGTCCCAACTCCAAGCGGCCGCGAGGGCCTCCAGCGTAGCGTCCAAGCGCCCGGCGGCGGCGTGGGATAGGGCCAGCGTCCTGCGGCGGTCGAGGGTCACCAGCCTTACCAGCTCCGGAACCACCTTGTCTGCGTCCCTGGCCTCTGCGCTGACCTCAAGGAGCGGGGCGAGCTCGGGCTCTTCCGGCGATGCAGCGGAGGCCGCCATGTGGGCCTCGACCGCGTAGGTCTTGCCAGCCTCTCCGGCGCATCGGAACGCGGCAAGCACGGGGCTGTAGGACCGAAGGCGCGGCACGAGGTCGTACTTCTGCCGCATGAAAGAGACGAGCCTGAAGGCTTCGTAGGCGTCCTCGACGTCTGCAGCGACGACGCAGGCGAGCGAGGTGATGGTGGCCTCGAACGGGGGCGCCCTGGCCTCCAGCATGCCGGCGAACACGCGGCGCGCGGCGACGGTGGGGTGGACGGGGAAAACGGTGTCGTCCGCGGAGGCCAGCAGGTGGATGAGCTTGTTGTACTGGTGCGCGGCAAGGCGGAGGTCGGGCGCTGCGTCCGGGCCGGAGACGGCCGAGTCGAAGGTTGCCATGGCGGCTGCGGCGGGTGCAGTCGGTGAGCGTGCGCCCCTTCCAGCCGGTGGATAAGATGAAGAAAGGAGCGCAAAATGCAAGGGTTAATTTGCAAAATTGAAACGTTTTTGCAGATCCGCTTACGTAGGGACTGTGGGTTGAATACAGAAAACAGTAGGGGCTTTTTTGAAAAACTGGCACGATGGTGCCGCCGGACTCAACCCGTGCTTTATTATTATTAGGGAAAGATTTATTACCTTTTCTTTTTTTGTTTTCTGTCTATTTTTCTTTTCTTAAATTCTTGAACTTTTTTCAAATTTGATTAACTTTTTCTCAAAATCCATGATCTTTTTTAACATTTTGGTGAACCTTTTTTAAAGTACGATGAAATTTTTGTAATTGGATAATTTATTTTCAAATCCGATGAACTTTTAAAAAAATCGATGAACTGTTTTAAAAATTGATGAACATTTTTTCAAAATCGATGAACTTTTTCACAATTCGTTATTTTTTATTTGTGTACATTTTTCCCAATTTCGTGAACTTTTAATCCCCAAACATTTTTTATAAATCTATGAACTTTTTTTTTATTTCACGAACATATTCAAAAATGTAAAAAACTAGAGACCGGTCTTTTTCCTGAACTAGCAGAGCAGCACAGCTGGAACAAAATGGTAGCGAGGCGAGTCAATGGAGGGAACGATTTGTTCTCAGCGAGCGAGCGACAGCGAATCTAGAGGGACCGATGAAGCGGTGTTTAAATGGTCCGCCGCCCGCAGCGGGTCGCAGTAGGCGCCACTTCTCCAACAGGCGGCTACAGCGCCCAATAGGAGTTCCATATTTTCCATGATTGGATCCTATTTAGCGCTTAAGGCGTCTGTATTAGGCCATTTGGCAAATCGGCGCACACCCTCTCATTACACTAGTTCTTATATTGGCCGGTCCAAGTAGTTTTTTTTCACCAGCTCGGATTCCGCCGAGTTTTTCTGGGCGATTTTGCCTTCGGGTTTCTCATGCCCGTTTTTTTATTTTTATTTTCCGCTTTCATTTTCATTTTTGCATATTTTTTCATTTTTTTTCTTGAACTTTATTTTGAATTTCCGATCTTTTTAAAATTGTGAATTTTAAAAATTCGTGAAACATTTTTAGAAAACACAAATAAATCCGAATTTGCAAAAATTAAATTTGAGATTTTTTTTCCAAATTCATGAAAATTAGAAAATTCTAAATTAGGAACAATTTTCAAATTTGCAGACATTTTTCCAAATTCGTTATTTTTAAATTTTTAACTGATGAACAATTTCAAATTCATTATCTTTTTTTCAAACTCATTTTTTAATTCATGAACTTTTTAAAATTTGATTTCATCAACAATTTTGAAATTCCTGACTTTTTTTCAAACTCATGAATTTTTAAAATTCAGACTTTTTAAAATTCGAATTTGTGAACATTTTAAAATTTATGAACCTTTTCCAAATTCATCGTTTTTTAATTCGTCATTTTTTCCAATTCATCAACTTTCTCCAGATCCACAAATTTGTGGACATTTATTCAAATCCCTTAAATTTTTTTGAAATTTGTGAAGTTTTGAAAATCCATATATTCAAGAAAATTTATTTAAATACGCTAATTTTTTTGAATTCATGAAGTTTGTCCATATTCATAATTTTTTTTTCAAATCCACAAATTCAAGAACATATATTCAAATCCTTGAACTTTCTCAAATTCACGATCTATTTTTCAAATTCATGAATTATTTTTAAATCTGTAAATGTTTTAAATTACACAACAAAATTAGAAGTACCATGAAAAACTGGCTGTTTTTCTTTCTTGGCGGATCAATTTCACAAAATATTTTTCTTTCTTGGCGGACCAATTTCACAAAATATCAGGAAAAAAAATAAACTAGCTTTTTTTAGAGAAACAAAAAAACTAGCGGGCGAGCAAGCTAGCGTGATATTGGGTCGCGGGCCGCCGGCATGCGCGCGAGTGCCAGCTTCCTAAGACCTCCTCCAATGCAAAGGTGCTTGGATGAGGTGCTAAGTGCATTAAATACCTTAGCAACTCAACTCCTCAATGCATAGGTGCTTAACTTTTGTTAAGCACACCTTATTTAATGAGTTGGCAACTAAAGTCTTTCATTTATTGGTCAAGTTGTTTCATTTAAGTGGTTTGCCTAGATTCACGTACTTGGCATTGGTTCTTCCTGATGTCACCAAAGTGTTCTCTCTCTTTCTTAATTGTTCTGCCATGTCATTTTTTCGTTTATGTGCCATGCTTAGCACCTGTCTACTATGAAGCACTGAGAAAGGCCTAACCGACGCTTAAAGCGCCGACTAGGAGCTCTCGTTTCCATGAGCTCCTATACGATACACGTTGCGTCAAAACAGTCGGTGCTTAGCACAGGCGTGCTTCCGACTAGGCCGCTTCGTCGTAGCATGCCGGCGCAGTATAGCAAGCCGGGCACTATAGCAAGCGTCTTTTTTCGGTGGGATCGGCCGCTGGTCGTCCTCTTCGCAGCGGGTCAATGGGGTCGCCGTCAAGCCTGGTCTAGCCAACCTCACAATTGAACTCCATGCAATGGCGTTGTCGAGCCTGCTTCGACAGGAAGAACACCCCCACCGAACGCACGTGAAGGCTAGTCACCTGAAATGCCGGTGACATGAACAGGTGGGTGGAGCCGGATGTGAATATAATGTGACAATGAAGGCTAGTCACCTGAAATGCTAGCAGGCCCATCGATGAGGGGGAGCGAAGTGAGCGACCGCACAGGGCCTCCAAAATCAGGGGGCCTCCACCGATAAAAAAAACCTGAAGATGAAAGCTTGGTTCATTGCCTCGTCTTGTTAAAAGTCGCCAAAAAACCATTACAGGAAAGGCCGAAACAACAAATCAAGGCCCGATGCCCTGATCGGAGGCCCTGGAAGCCTTAATCCAGGACAGGAGGCATATCGATCGATTCTACCGGCGTCTCGGCAAATAATACGGCGAGGCGCCGAGGCGAGGCCCTAAGCAGTCGTGCTCCTGCCGGCGCAGTAGCCTACGACGATCCCATCCGATCCCATCGGCTGATCGTCTTGCTGCCATAAAAACGCAACAGCCGCGGACTGTGGTGCCGTTCCTTGCTTCGATCAGGAAGACCACCAACAAAATCATTCAGAAACACGCCCATGTCCGGACTACTGACTGTATTTTAATCTTCAAGTGGCAGGTTATTGTTTCAGTTTATTTTCATGTATTTGAAGATCTGGTCATTCTCCAGATCATAACCATATGAAGCTAATTTTATTCAGTTTGATCATTTATAATATGTTAGGTTTTCTTCATGAATATTCATCATGTCTACTAGAATTACAAATATGATTTGATGCTGCAAAGCTACCGGAAGTTGAGGCTCAATCTCAAACGGATGCCCTTGATGGATATATTGTGAGAGACACTCAACTTGATTTTGAAAGTTAAACTGCAGATGTGAATGTTGATAATGGTCGTGATGATAATGCAGCAGAGGTTGACTGCTCCTGATGGAAAGGTTTGATGATGGTAATTTTGTCAATAAAGGAGTTGCAGATAATACTCAACGGATTGGCGGCAACAGCACTTGAAAACAATATCTCGGAAAAGATTAACTACAAAGATATCATTGAAGATTTACTTTCACGAAGACTAGATGGATGCTCCTCTTTGGTAGAACATGAGGTTAGTTTGTTGTTGCACTATCATTTACTGTTTTTTAGCATGCTTGTTTGATATATGTCTAAATATTGTACAAAATAAAACAGACTTGAAATTATCTAACAAAATGAGACTGCTTTATGCATATTAATTCTTCTATTATAGGAATTGTTCAAAATTTTGGGCTCTTCTTTTTGGTTTTCGCCCGAGGCCCCGAATTTCTGGAGACGGCCCTGAATGCTAGTGACATGAACAAGGTAGGTGGAGCGGGTGCGTGAATATAATGTGACAATCACAAAGCAGATCCAGCCTTTTGGCTTTGGTGTTGCCTTTCATGTAAGGGCCTTTTTGGATTGCGGGAATATGAAAACGTACGAATAAGATAAACGTGGGATTGAGATGTCACATCTCCCCTTCCCTGTCGGCCGCTGCTTCGCAAGGGCAACGATCGGTGCTAGTGCCCGCTCCGCCGGCCCGAACGCGCACGCCGGAATCAGAGGCGCGCCGCCCGCCGCGAGAGGCAGTGGGCAAGGGAGAGGGACATGGCGGAGCAACCCATGCGCCGGCGATCGGAAGGGCGAAGAGCCCGTGAGGAAGTGGTGATCCGCTCCTCCTCCGTTTATATTATCGTTTCTTTAGATGTTTAAGTTTAGAACTTGTCTGGAGATGAACTGTGGTGATCTTTTGAATGATGTGAAGTTGGTTTATGTGCATTTCATTGTTCGTTTGATGTCGATATATTTTTCCATTGTCGCGTCTGGCGTCCGCGGACGTATAGGGGGGCAGATTTGGTAATCATGGCTGTAGATGCTCTAATGGCTCCATGTGTTGTCATCCACGCTAATGCAGTTTTGACGTTTTGAACTGTGACTTATGTACGATGATCTTCAATCAGTAAAAATAGACTGGTCTGGTAGCAATGCAAATCTTTGCCCCCAAGAATACTAATAGTAGGATCCATCGTGTCAGCCAAAAACGCCATCAAATCTTGACCGAGAGATCTCACAGCGACGTGTGATAACCTAAGCGAGGCGCCGATGAAACCTCGCTCGAACATCCCCTCTGCCGCTGACTCGATTTTTCGCGGCCTTGTTAAACCCGCCGGCACGTCGTCGTCAAGATCCCCTCTGCTTGCACGCAACGCAATCATGGAATTGGAATGAATCCCCTGGTGGCTCCTGCTAATCACAGCGTGACGCACTTGCCCAAATCCAAATCTTCCTGCCTCTCTAATCTGGTACTAATCCAATCCAGGTAATCATCAACCGATAAAGCAAGAGCTGCGGGTCCCACGCGGCGGTCTCCGGTTCGTTGTCGCCAGGACCCGACAGCGAGAGGCGATGCGGAAATGGAATGGAATGGGAGGTTGGCAAAAGCAAGAAGAAGACATCCACCTACTTGCCTCCTGATCAAGGAACCGATGGTGGATGGATGGAGCATGCCACTTGAGCGCCGCTGCCCTACGTCAGGGGGCACAGCTGTGCGTGCTTACCCACCAATCTTCTTGTGTGCTTACCATATGCAGTCGCGTGGCGAGGGGAGGGGCAACAAATAGCAGAGTTGTGCCGGCGACTAATCCGGGAGCAAAGGCGAAGGCCAACACAACAAACTTCCTGACTGGCTCTGTTCAAGATTCCTCCGTTGATTGCAAAGGGTCCGTGCTGGTTGGAGGAGCTTGCTCCGGTTCATCATCACCAAGGTAAACAAGCAATTGCTTTCTCGTTCTCTCTTTCATTTCGATGAAATTGAAGCAAACGCCCTTGGCAAGACCCAGCCTTTGCTCGTCATCCTCTCTTCATTGCTTACTCGTCCTCTCATCAAAGCTGCAGCCTGCAGGGTAGGTGTTTGTGGAATTGCCTCCTTTGCAATTGCAACAGCAGCGGCAGCGGAGTAAGCAAGGAAGGGCTAGGGAGAGCAGCGAGGAAAGGATGGGCATGCCGCGGGGGCTGTCGGCGTACATGGTGGACATGGTGTGGGCGGTGCTCGCCGGGTGGGTGTCGGCGTGCCTGCTGGTCGCCAACGAGATCGCCCGCGGCATGCGGGCCGGGGAGATTGGCCCCTTCGTCGTCGGGTGAATCTCACTTCGGGAACGGGAAATCCTCCCTTCTGACTCCTTCCTTCACGTAGGTGCTCTGCTCTCAACCTTCTGCTCTTAGTTTCTTTGCTAGTAATAACTCGGTGCTTCCTCTCTAAGAGAAAACTATGGTGCCATATTATGTCCTTTTTTTTCTTGCACAATTCGTGATATCAAGCGATTACGGATACCTTTCTTGATTACCAGTTTCTGCTCTGTATCCTGAAATAACAGGCTATGTGTTAATTTACTCTGGGATTTATGTTTGGAAAATCTATACTAGTATCCCCTCTGTCTTAAAATGTAAGACGTTTAATAAGAAGCTAATGAGAGATTTTATACAGAGTAGTTTTACATGGATCAGTTATGACTCAGACGTACCCCTGTTTCTGCGGCTCAATCTTTTAGGCATTACATAGACTAGTAAGTTATACGTGCATAGCACGTGAGAGCTCATATAGTCAAACTACAACCAAAGATAGACATATTGTTACTGTAAAATATATTGTGCCTGTTTTATCTAGGTATCCTTTTTTGGCTAGTTATGCCGGCAAATGAAATTGTGAGGCATATGCATGAAGTATAACATACAAAAATCACGTAAAATATACTGAGCGTGTTTTATCTAGGTATCTTTTTTGGCTATCTCAAAGCTAATGTTCTACAGTATCTGTAAAGATAAATATGATTTATGAAGGTACATAGACTTGAATACGAAGTAAAATGAATGATAGTTTCGATAGAAAAAGAAGTTAGGAGAGTCTAAGTATGGAAGAGTCTAGAATAAAGTAGAAGTGTGCTTTAAATTTTGTGCAAAATGTCCATATGGCTTTAGCCCAACCATAGAATCTTCTAGATAGTACACGTGGAAGAATCCAGTGAAGTAATGAGAAGATCCAACGGTCAATAACACTCGGATTTGCCACGTCTCCACCGTTAGATCGGCTTCATCCAATGGTTGTTATTCAAAGTTATTCGCACACTATATAGTGGTATAGATGATGGAATCTGACATTTTTTTTCCATTAGTCATGGCTTATTAATTTTTCAAGAGGTAATAGTTACTTCCATGGCTATAGATGTTACACCTTTTCAAAAACAAATCTACGTTCCAAGTTTTATTGTTTCCATTTTAAAGAGTGTCATTTTGTAGGCCTGTAATGTACTAAAATTGAATGGCATTGCCATACTCAGCCCCGATCAGCCTGAATTCCTAATGAAACATTCATTTGATGCTTTTGAAATCTTCACCGTCTCAGTGGCACCAGCTGGAATAGCTACCCACGAAGATCATTAGCTTGTGTAGGCTTACATATGATCAACATTTTTATTATTCTTCCAAAGCAAATGGAACAATTTACTTGTGTAGATTGTTGCAAATGTGCCTGGTCATTTTTTAACCTTACTTTAATTCCCTTTCTGTCATCAAGTGGGAAGAAAGGTTTCATGCCCATTGCTTGATGCATCATTCTTAAGCTGCCTAAATTAACCGCTTATGTTTCTGGTTTGGAGCCATAATGACATGTTCAGTTAATTTCATCTGCTTGCCCGATTAATAACTTCTTTCAGATTGAAATGGGATTTGCTTGTTTTAATAGTTATGTTTGCCCTGTTGCTTCTTATGCTTTTCATCACTTGATCTGATGACTTAATTGTTATTGCAGATAGTTTTTTGGCGGATCCATCCATGGATACACATTGCATTATACTGTACAGAGTCCCTAAATCTCCATTAGTGTTCAGCTGAATGGCTTGGCCATTGATAGAAGTGACAGAGATTCTAGATGATGTTTTCTTTCTCCTTTCTTTCCACAATTCTTCTGTTCTGTGTAGTAATGTAAATAATTTATTTTCCTTTTGCATTATACTAGTTCTCTAAAGATATGTGCAACTGCATAAGAATGGGTCATAAACATATGTGCAACTTCATGTTATGTTCTTTTACATTATGAATGCCCTAGTCCGGAGACTTGGTTCCGAAGATGAAGATCAAAAGAACCTTACTCTTGAGGACAACTGGCAACCACCTACTCAGGTTCAGGAGTTCTCCGACATCACTAGGATATGCTTCATCACAAGCCACAAGCCTCTGCCTCCTACTTACCTTCTTTAAGTATTAATCGAGTCCATCAAGGCCTCTCCATAGGCGACCCAATGCCTTATGTAGTCGGTTCTTTCAGCAGAATCTTCCTCAATCTAAAGGAGTTAGCGCCACTAGCGAAAGCTTGAAGGACTCGGGGCTACCGAGGACAGGTTTCCCCCAGGGTAGGCGAATGATGAGGATGCGGACCAGCAGGCCAAACAACCCAAGTTTTTAGGGCCGATTTAGGGGGTGGGGGTGTAGCTGGGTCATATTTTCTTCACTGACAGGGTCAACCGTTCGGACATATAGAGGACATTAAGGAGTCCGGCTATAGATGATATAGCATATAATACTATACAAGGCGGATGTAGTATCATATACTTCCTCCGGTCCTTTTTACTCTGCATATTAGAATTCTCTGAAGTCAAACTGCACAAAGTTTGACCGTATTTATATGAAAAAATATTAACATCTGCCATGCTAAAGTTATACAATATGAAACTTTAAGTCATGGCACGTCTATTGATATTAATTTCAGATTATGAATGTTGGTACTTTTTTCTATAAAGTTGCTCAAACTTTACGAGGCTTGATTTCAATCAAATCTTATATGCAAACTAAAAAGGACCGGAGGGAGTACTCCCTATCTAAAAATATACTCCATCCGTTTCAAAATTCTTGTCTTAGATTTGTCTAGATATGGATGTATCAAGTCACGTTTTAGTATTAGATACATCCGTATCTAAACAAATTTAAGACAAGAATTTTGAGACGGAGGGAGTACTTTCTCTATAAAGAAATATAAGATCGGGTCGTTTAGATCATCAGAGTATCACATGTATGGCACTAAAGGTCGGCCGAAATCTAAAGATTGACATGGTCCCATAAACTACGGCTGAGCCAGCTCGTGGTCTTGGTAAAACCACTGGCAATGTCGTTGTCAATGTCAAGATCCCCTCGCTTGTACGCAATCATGGGCTCTTGCTGATGCTAATCACTTGTGACGCACTTGCCCAAATCCAAATCCTCCTTCCTCTCTAATCTGGTAGTATTACCACTAAAATCCAACCGATAAATGATTGGATAAAGCTCCGGCTTCTCCACCACGTGGCGATCCCCCGTTTGCCCCTGCGAGGCGATGCGGACACGGAATGCAAGGCTGGCGAGGAGACGGGCAAAAGCAAGAAGAGAACATCCACCCACCGAGTTGCCTCTTGATCAAGGAGCCGATGGTGGATGGAGGAGCCGCCGCCGAGTGCCGCTGCCCTACGTCAGGTGGTGCTTAAAGCGAAGGCCGACACTCGGTCTCCGTGCTCCGTTCAAGATTCCGGCGTCGGTTGCGTGCTGCTTGGGGGTCGCTCCGGTCCATCACCAAGGTGAAGAGGCAATTTACTTTTACTATCCCCTCTTTGATTCGGTTCCCGGTCTTCATTTCGTGTCTTCAAAGCTGCAGGCTAGGTGTTTGTGGAATTGCCTACCTCCTCTGCAACTGCAGCGGCAGCGCCAGCGGAGTAAGGAGGGAAGGCTAGGCAGAGCAAGGAAGGGAAAGGATGACCATGCCGCGGGGGCTGGCGGCGTACATGGTGGACATGGTGTGGGCGGTGCTCGCCGGGTGGGTGTCGGCGTGCCTGCTGGTCGCCAACGAGATCGCCCGCGGCATGCGTGCCGGGGAGATCGGCCCCTTCGTTGTGGGGTGAAAAATCTCGTTCCGGGTCCTCCCTTCTGATTCATTCCTTCGTGCAGGTGCTCTGCTCTAGTTTCTCTGAATCTTTCCATGTCTTCTTTTCTTGCACAGTTTTTGATATCAAGCGATTGCGGACACCTTTGTTGATTACCCTCCCTGCTCTGTATCCTAAAATACCCGGCTATGTGTTAATTTGCTCTGGCATTTGTGTTTGGCAAATATGTTGTTGTAGTAGTACCTAACAAGAGGCTAATGAGAGACTTTATACAGACTAGTTTTACCTAGATCGGTTATGCTGTATTAGGGAGAACTGATACATTTTCCCAAGTCACTTCTGTTAGTCCTGTCAGACATACCCTTGTTCCCGCGGTTCAATCTTTTAGGCATTGGTACATAGATGATGGATTCTGACATTTTGTTTCCATTAGCTAGTAATGGCTTATTAATTTCCGATACAATTGTCAGGAGGTAATAGCTAATCTGCTGTGCTAAAACTGAATGGCATTGCCATACTCAGCCCCGATCACCATGAATTCCTGAATCAAGCATTCTGATACTTCACCATCTCAGTGGCACCAGCTGGAATAGCTATTCCTGAAGAGCATTAGCTTCAATCAGCAAACTGCCAAATAAAATGTGTCCCAAGCAGAAACATCACAAATACCGCCACGCCCTAGGCCGTCACAAGGGAAACTATACCCAAATCCTTTTTATCCGACATTAATTTGGAACTGCGTGCATCTAAAGCGCCCTTTGTGTAGGTTTATGATAAACTTTCTAATTATTCTTCCGAAGCAGATGAAACAATTTACTTGTGTAGATTGTTCTAAAATGCGCCTGATCATCTTTTCAGCCGTACTTTAATTCCCTTTCTGTTGTCAAGTGGGAAGAACGGTTTTATGCCATTGCTTGATGCATCATTCTTAAGCTGCCTAATTTCATCCATTATGTTTCTGGTTTGGAGCCATAATGACATGTTCAGTTAATTTTAGTCTGCTTGCTTGATTAATTACTTCTTTCAGATGGAAATAGGATTTGCTTATTTTATTGATTATGTTTTCCCTGTTGCTTCTCATGCTTTTCATCACTTGATCTGACGACTTGATTGTTATTGCAGATAGTTTTTGGCGAATCCGGCCATGGATACATTGCATCATACTGTACAGACTCCATAAATCAACATTAGTGTTCAGCTGAATGGCTTCGGCCATTAACAGAAGTGACAGATTTCTAGATGATGTTTTATTTTCTCTCCTTTCTTTCCACAATTCTTCTGTTATTTTCCTTTCACATTATAGTTCTCTAAAGGTATGTGCAGCTGCATAAGAATGGGTCATGCTATGTTCGTTTCCCCTCTTTTGTAGAGCTAGTTTTGCGGCATCCATACAATCTGCTGCATGGCTAGCAACTATGGAGAAAGATGGGAGAATTCAGATCGCGTGGTGGACTCTACTAATGTAGCCATGTAGGCAACAAGGATAGCTAGACATATTTCCAGGACATGTAATGTTAGTCTGTCATACGACATCTGTATACTAAAACAAAATAAAAATTACAGGTTCAGTAACAGGACGAGATTGCAATACAGTACATGTCTTTGTCCTGGCCATCAACTTGTGTAATCTGATCAGGTTGTTCAAGGCCAGTTTGGCAGAAATTACACTGATATGAAGTTCCATACATGTCAAAGGTATAGTGATGTTTTTTCATAGGCTGGTTGTTCATGGCAACCGAGATATGTGAAGTTGCTTATCCCCGACGGTCATAATTGTTTGTAGACATCTGCAGGTCTCTACAGATCTCTCAGCCTGGCAGTTATATCATCCACTGTGTTTGGCACCTGCAAGTACAAGGTTCGAGTGAGAACGGATCATGAGCCGCATCGATGGAATAACAGATCCATCGTACTCCACACATACAAGCACAAGTTCAGCAGAGTGTAGGTGGAGAAGTGGAGTTTTTTTGTTCCACGTGGTCATCCACTGTGTTTTCATAGGTGGAGTACCATTCTAGCTGACCATATGGTCCTAGCGATGGACTGAACCTTAGTGCGTGGGAAAGGCCCCATCAATCCCTAATGCTTTTGGAAGCAGGTTGAAATATTGGAACTAGAGATACTTTGTCATGATCAAAAGGAGAGGAGAGGCATTGCGTCAAAGGCATATGTGTTACTCCATCCATTCCAAAATAACTGTCATGGTTTTAGTTCAAAATCAATACTGATGCAGGATCATGCGGCTAGATTTCCCAACTCAAAACATGCTTCATCAATTAAAAGAGGCTAAAATGTGCCTGGACGGGACATATGCACAATTTAAAGGCGTCGGAAATATTGACCTTGGGAATTTCCGGAAATATATTCAATTGTAGGCAATGGTAATTCTCGAGAAGAGAATACAACTAACCAAGAATTTGGCTATCACATCCTAAGCAGTAATTCATTTGCCCTTGTGGTGATTAATATACAATCATAAGGAAGTTTAAACAGTAGTCCATGCTTGCAGAGAAAAACAAAGAAATATAATTCTGACGACTGTTTATTACCTGAAAGAGGCCGTCGGGTACTGCGATACAACTTGGAAAAATGATGTCAACATTTTCTAGAAGCTGATGAGGAACAGGTGTTATCAGATGAATGCAGTCTCCTGGAATATCAATAGCCTTGACGAAACCTAATGTCCAACTCAGCACGAGACCAGTAACATACAATAAATTAGTTAGTCTTATCAGTTTACTTTAACAAAAACACTAAACAAGGAAAGAATAAATCTTACATACCAAGTCCCATGCACCAAGGGGATGAGCATTCCGTTGACAAAGGGACAGATGAACTTGATCCAATACCGACGATAGTACCAGCCAAGAAGTCATATACTGAATCACCAGAAATCTATACAAGAACACCCATAGAAACTATATTAATAGACAGACCCCAAAATCAATATTCTGAGCATTGATAGTCCGTACCAAATAAGTTTTATCTACACATAATGAACTGGAATTAAGAGTTAATTTGCCCAAACTGTTTTATACCATTTGAAACTGTAAGTTGCTAAACTACCACTGCATTATGTCGACTTATTTAGGTAGATTAATTTTGCAAGTAGTAAATTGTTTTATTCTGTTGTATTAGACAAGCGGTACATATTCATTAGCATTCTGGTCAGCAGTTTATCTTATTTATGCAAAATAAAAGTAATTGCGTAAACATTAAGTTCTCTACATACAAATGAGGAAAATTATAGCTACAACTTAGAAGATAAGATTTGTGCACATTACTACCCTACCACGTGACACTATGTACGCAGATATATTTTTGGCAAAACAACCATAGGGGGGAGGCCCCTACGTTTCACACATTTAGATTGTAACCATAACTGAGGTCTCCTGCATCCTTTGACCCAAAGACTCACAATCCAATCCATTTTGATGATTTGGCTCAATGTTGAAGCTTCAAAGGAGCCTCCGATTACTATCCAAGATATCATCCTTTTGTGGCTCTTTATTCGCACTAGTGTAAAAGGAGAATGCAAACTCGGCGTTGCTAAAAGCTCAGTATTCAGAAAGGTATGCAAGGTGATTTGTTTCGCTGTTACGAAATATACTGTTTGGAAAATGGAGTACAGTAAGGAGTAAATGGACAAGCAACATTTTGTCATATACTCCCTCCGTTACAAAATAGATGACCCAACTTTATACAAGTTTGTATAAAGTTGGGTCATCTATTTTGGAACGGAGGGAGTATTCAGCAACGCTTCACTGCTACATGATCAGAATAAAATAGATGGAGAAGCAGTCACCTGGCTGTGCAGATCAATAACCTGTATTTTTGAAATAGGAAGCTGAAATGGGTCTATAGCAGCAATGCCTTGCACTAAATCATCAGAAGAGAAAATAGGAAAGTCCCTCGGCAAGCACTGCCTGAAGTATGCAATCAGTCTGAGGTCACGAATCATCCGCGCCTCTTTCTTCACCAACAGACTGCATTTACATAGTCATGACTATAAGAACGATTTAAAGATATATCATTTCATTAAAATGAATGACTCAAAACAGTTGTTTTTTTGCTGAAACTGGGCTCAAAACAGTTAAAGACTTACTGTCGAGGAGAGTTCTGTGCAGCGCGAATTTCAACTAGATTAACCTGTGAATCTCCCTTGTGTGCATCCAGCCAAAACGCACCACCTGGTAAATTTTTACCCTCTGCTGTGGTGTTTAGCCGAATAACATCGGTTGGGGATACGTATCTCAGTATCTCTGACAGAACATGAAGTCCAATGCCTAAAATTCACACGGTACAACATGAAACTGGACGTTTGCGAGAAAAGAATAGGAAAATGCAGTCAATTAGCAATAACAGATATTAGTATTACAGGTGAATGTCCCATTATGCAAGTCAAAATCCAAAACTCATCCTATCATATTTTCCCCTCCAACCTTCCACATTAGCCATGTGAATTACCAGCACAAACCTTGATGCAAAGTAGTGCAATCAATGAAATCTCACCTTTCACCCATCCTGAAGTGTTGATAACAATCGGTATAGCTGATTTGTGAGGGTTATCAGCCTCATTGAAGCGATAGAGTTCTTTAAGAAAATAATCATAAAGCCCAAAGATGTAGCTCAAGAGAAGTTTTGGGTTCTTGTGTGCAGCAACATCACCAAAAAAGAAGCACCTAGAATATGTGGGGAAAATGTATTAGACAGCTTGCAGAAGACCATACATGAGAACACAATGAAATATCAACTGGTACATATGTTTATTTCAGTAAGTATCTGATATAGATATATTAGTTCATGTGATGGCCACTTAAACTACTGTGCTAAAGATAAGACTCTTAACGGGTAAATGTAGCTATTGCAGAATTGGTAGAAAATCAAACTTCATAATGTTTGAGTATTCATAATATCTTGGAAGAGAACAAAATATTAATTTGACCCCTGAATGGTTAACAATATTAGAATAAGAAATTTAGGAAAAAAATTGACAAATGAAATAGCTTTCTCACATACAGTAATCTATTTTAAATTAAGCACAGGATTGTTCCTAGCAGCACCAAAAGGTAGTTCGGTGAGTAAATTGCAAATACTATATGAAACCATATAAGACTCTGCAAAACTAAACCTCCTGAAATACAATTACCTCTTTGGAGCCCGCAGGTATAGCATTGTCAAATCTGAATTATCAAAAAAAATGAACAGAATGTTCAGCCAGGGATAGAAACATTTTGAAGGGGAATTAAAAGTTGAAAACCCTGAGCCTGTACCTTTAGCTTGTTCCTCAAGTACATGAAGTGATACAAAACCTGGAGGTGTGAACTCAGGCTGGCCAACATCGGTATCCAGGTACGCCACCCTCTTATACCTGTTAATTGAAGTGAAAGAATCACAAGAACTGATCTGAAAGTAGAAAAGCTAACGGCAAATAAAACAGAGCAAATCAAAAAATTCTGATCTGTACAAATTATGCAACTTGTGTGAACTAGCAGTTGAACTAGTTTATTCTCCCATTAAAAAAAGATGAGGCTAGTGCAACCAAACTTACCAGCTAGCACAACATTTTAACTATATGCAACCAGACTAGTGCTGACCCCATAAAAACTACTAGTACTTTCTCACACTTCCCAAAGCCATAAAACAACCTAGAAAGTAAAAAACTATTGGTACATAGCTACTTCATCAGGGTTTAATCGACAAAATCAAAGCTCAATAATCTTTGTAACTAACTCCATTTTGCGCTTTTCAAATGCAGATTCTTTTTTCACTATAAATAGTAAATACAGATAGCATGTCAACTGAATTCGTAGTGTATAAAATAAGTATTCAAATCATATACCAAAGCATTGCGGTCAAACAATTTTACTATTTATAAACTAAAATGCAATGCTTATTTATACTGAAATTTAGCAAAGCAGCACCGTCCCATTTCCGAGCATGAATAACTCGAATTTAAAGTCTGCCTCTAAAATTATTCGACAATGTGCACATTCAGCTGCTTTGGAGTGAAGCAGAGCAGAATGAGACGAGGAGAGGACAGGGAAAATGCAGTTGCGCTTCTCCGGCGCAGTAAGTAAAGTAAAGAAGAAGAAGAAGCAACGATGGGCTCAGCGAATTCTCCGTGCATTTCACCTTGCGAGGAGGGTGTTGAGGAGGAGGCGGGAGAACGCGGACTTGCCGCTGTTGCCGGGGCCGCACACCACCACCACCGGCGGCGGCCAGGTGCACGAGTCGTACGCCACCGCCTCCGCCGCCTCCTCCCACTCCCGCTCCCTGCCCCTCGCCTCCTCCGACCCCTCGCCGCGGCCCATGGCGCCTCTCTCCATCTCGCTCTCTCTCTCTCCGCAATTCACTCACACAGCACGCACTCAGCGCTCGTTGGGTACTCTGCAGTCTCCGACTGGGTATTTCATAAGCCAAGACTGTCACGCGTATTGCGACTGGGTGTCGAACGATAGAGGGTGCCGGTACGTTCAGATTGGTGATGACAGGTGTCATATGTTCTTAGGCCTTACAATGCTTTAAATTCGAGTTATGACAGGTTCACAGGTGTCATGTTAATGAATGAGACTGGTGATGAGAGGTGTCATGTTCTTAGAAGGTGATTAGTAAAATAAATCGAGTTTTTGTTAAACATCAGTGTTTTTCTCTACCGGAGGGATGTCTAATTAAGAGTCTATCCTCTACAAATAAGCATTGATATTTAAAAAAAACTAGTTTATTTCTCTGAGTACCTTGCATTGTACAAGGTCAATTTTTTTTCTAAGTTATAGTTGGGTCTAACTTGGTGAGAAAAAAAAGATCGAGTCTTATATGATATAAAAATTCCCAATGTGATTCGTGACCAAGGTACGATGGTACGCGAGTGGCCATTAGGCATGCAAGCGGAAGACGTACGCGAGTGGCCATTGTACAATATGAGAATTAAGCCTAACACGATTATCGAAGTAACAAAGGTTAGTGTGTTTCCTCATGGACGCCGTCCACTTACATCCCTAATGGCCATTGTCCCATAAAATATTGGTGGAAATGGTAGATCGCAGATGAAATTCCCTATCATTTAATGGGGCCATCCAAATCTCTAGTTGTGATGGACACGATGTCATTCATTTTTGTCCAATGAAATATTGGCGGAAATGGTAGATTGCGGATGAAATTCTCTATCACTTAATGGGGCCACCCAAATCTCTAGTTGTGATGGACACGATCTCATTCATTTTTGTCCCATGAATTATTGGTGGAAATGGTAGAGCGCGGATGAAATTCTCTATCACTTAATGGGGCCATCCAAATCTCCAGTTGTAATCTCATTCATTTTTGTCCCATAAAATATTGGTGGAAATGGTAGATCGCGGATGAAATTCTCTATCACTTAATGGGGCCACCCAAATCTTCTCTATCACTTAATGAGGCCACCCAAATCTCTAGTTGTGTTGGATACGATCTCATTCATTTTTGTCCCATGAAATATTGGTGAAAATGGTAGATCGCGGATGAAATTCTCTATCACTTAATGGGGCCACCCAAATCTCCAGTTGTGATGGACACGATCTCATTCATTTTTGTCCCATGAAATATTGGTGGAATGGTAGATCGCGGATGAAATTCTCTCTCACTTAATGGGGCCAACCAAATCTCCAGCTGTGATGGACACGATCTCATTCAATTTTGTCCCATGAAATATTGGTGGAAATGGTAGATCGCAGATGAAATTCTCTATCACTTAATGGGGCCACCCAAATCTCCAGTTGTGATGGACACAATCTCATTCATTTTTATCCAATGAAATATTGTGGAAATGGTAGATCGCGGATCAAATTCTCTATCACTTAATGGGGCCACCCAAATCTTCTCTATCACTTAATGAGGCCACCGAAATCTCCAGTTGTGATGGACACGATCTCATTCATTTTTTGTCCCATGAAATATTGGTGGAAATGGTAGGTCGCGGATGAAATTCTCTATCACTTAATGGGGCCACCCAAATCTCCAGTTGTAATGGACACGATCTCATTCATTTTTGTCCCATAAAAAATTGGTGGAAATGGTAGATCGCGGATGAAATTCTCTATCACTTAATGGGGCCACCCAAATCTCCAGTTGTGATGGACATGATCTCATTCAATTTTGTCCCGTGAAATATTGGTGGAAATGGTAGATCGCAGATGAAATTCTCTATCACTTAATGGGGCCACCCAAATATCCAGTTGTGATGGACACGATCTCATTCATTTTTTTCCTATGAAATATTGGTGGAAATGGTAGATCGCAGATGAAATTCTCTATCACTTAATGGGGCCACCCAAATCTCCAGTTGTGATGGACACGATCTCATTCATTTCTATCTTAAACCGGAACCTACTACACTTGTTACCAATATTCAATATGGACAGTTATAAAAAAACAATAAGGACACATTGACAACACATATGTTGCATGTTAGGTAACTCTCGAGGCACTGTCACTTAAGATGCTCTCCTAAGAAATGGAATATCTTTAGAGACAACTAACTTGATGCATTATCTTCTAAATATTGTATGTAAATTAGCTTTCATTTAATTGGTTTTAGATCATACTTGCATTCTAACTTGATGGTCTAGGCATAAACCAATTCCAATGCATATTAAAGATTACTAGATGGAGCCTTCACAACCTCGAGGAATCCAACACCTCTCATCCAGCAAACAAGACCTTTAGCTTTAAGGTTGCATACGATGCATGGTTGGTTGAGTAAAAAAAATCCCTCGCGTTCACTGTAACTCATAACACAAAAAAGCCTTTATTTATCAAAATCTATGTATACCATATTTATAGGTTCACATAAATGCAAGTTCATAATTTAAACTCTATTAAAAAACAGTACATCTAAATGTTTTTGCAATGAAAATGTCTATTTTTGCCTTATTGAGAAACTCCTTTCGCCACGGAGACATGGTTTTTAGCATGTAAGCAAAAGAGTGTCACAAACTAAACGAAAGAAAGAAATGTAAAAACAAATTGAACCTAATACCTCCCTTATGCTCCTACCGAATACACTATGTCCTTCCTTTACAAGACTTAGTAATTCATTTATTATTTAATGTTAAACCGATGTACACACATTAATTTTTCACCCAAAAATGGGTATTCATGTAAATATCAATGTATTATGGTGGATTCGCTCCTGCTTGTTGTAGGCATTAACACGACAGTAAGCAAACGATCAAAGGATTCAGTACAAAAGAATCCAAGGAGATGAATTAACACATGGTTTAACCCTCCTATTTGCCGAGTGAAAACTCATAAACCACCAATCTAAAAATGAAGACAAAAATTCTCATCAGAGAAAGCCTAGTGCCTCATGGGCCGCTCAAGGTGACTCCCACCGCCACCCAAACCCAATGCACTAAGTTCGCCTATGGTTGCTATATTACTGGGTACCATGAGGGCCCATGAAGATCACGGATGAAATTCTCTGTCACTTAATGGGGTCACCCAATCTTCAGTTGTGATAGACACGATCTTATTCATTTTTGTCTTAAAGCAGAACCTATTATACACTTGTTACCTTTTTTTTGCGAATGAGAAACTTGTATTACTCAATCAAGGGGTCCTTACCATCATCAGCTACTATCACCAGAGTCTCCTCCGGACCAGACCTAGCCAGGTCATAGTCCTGCCATGAATTCTAGCAAACACTGCCAAACTATCACTAGCCTTATTTTGGGATCGAGAAACATGAGTAATACAAGTTTGTCTAAGGGACAACAAGTGCTTAATCTCTTGCACAACGGGGGCATAGACTGAACGATCGACGCCTTCACATGAAATCATGGTCACGGCCTCCTTGGAATCCAGCTACACCACTATTGGAAGATCACAACGTTGTAACGCCAGAGAAACACCTTCCATACAAGCACAAAGCTCCGCCTCGAGGGCATCACGACAAGAGAACAAAGATCTGCAAGCTGAAAAACTAATTATCCCCTGATGATTACGGAGAATCATTCCAACCCCGGCCACTTCCGAAGAAACGAAAGAACCATCAGTGTTCAGTTTAAACCAACCCAAATCCTGGGCACACCATTTCTTCCCGTCAGCCTCGTTGTTAGTCCTCAGATCAGGAGCTGGCTTATCATAGACTATGCAAGCTTTACCTTTGATCGCGTCCGCCTTGGGGTTAAGATTGATGCCAACCAGAGAGTCGACATAACTCCGGAGAAATCTTATAGAGGCCTCCAAAGGAGGTGCAGGTTTAGAGTGCACAATTTCGTTCCTGATGAACCAGGATCTCCAAAAAACCATCATCACCATCATTCTCCCCACTTCGTTCAAAGGCGCCAAAACATGGAGAAGCCATTCCTTGCCATTATTCACTAATTCTTCTAGCTTCGGTATCGCCCACACTTTGGTCATGGCAAGATAAAGGTCGCGTCCAAGCTGACAGCGCACAAAAGGGTGAAAATTATCTTCTTCCTCCACACCACAAACCGGGCACTGGCTCACAGTTTCAAGTCCGATTCTATGTTTCCTCTGCCATGTCGGGAGAGCATTGGTGGAGAGGCGCCACGCAAAGTTACGCACAGAGGCCGGAGCCCAGCTGTAAGTGCATCTAGTGCCACCCCTAGTTGGTTTTGGAGTATTGACGATAAACCTAGTTGAGGGACTGATGTGTTTGTGAGAATTGCAGGATAACACGGGTAGAAGTCCCTCATTGATTTGGTTTTTCTACCAGAGATGACCCCTAAAAATGTATGAAGACATTGATGTCAAAGGTGGTATATAAAGATATTCTCATTGAAGACTATGACAAGAGAAGACATCGCATGAAGCCTATGGAGCTCGAAGACTTAGATCTTTTGTAGTTCTGTTTCTTCTTTGTTGAGTCATAGGAACCACCGTACTGTTAAGTGGGGTCCAAGTGAACCAGTCAGAATGACTGAAGTGATGCTTAACCAAAACCTATGTCTTCGAGTGAAGACTATGAGAGCGAAACTTGTCCAGAGTCGGACAAGTCAGCTTTGCTTGTAGCTCAAGTAAAGCTGTCGCGTGAGTTTGAAATCTGACCGTTGGAACACGTGTCAGTTCCTTAGTGACCCAGGGTCATTTCGGACAAATCAGGTCGGGTTGCCTAGTGGCTATAAATAGCCCACCCCCTACAACCATAAACGGTTGGCTGCTCAGAGTTAGAGTACGGCTTTTGTCGTTTGAGAGCAACCCACCTCGAAGCCTTTGAGAGAGAATTCCTTGCGAGGATAAAGCCCTAACCACCCAGAGCCAAAGAGTGTTAGGCATCACTTAAGTCTTCTTGTCTGTGTGATCTGAAGACTTATTACACTTGAGGACTGTGAATCCTCCAGCCAGTTAGGCGTCGCGTTCTGAGCATCCAAGAGACATTGTGGATTCCCGATGAACGAAGTCTGTGAAGGTTTGGGAGTCTACCTTGAAGACTTACCAGAGTGATTGGGCGAGGTCTGTGTGACCTTAGCTCAAGGGGAATACGGTGAGGACTGGGTGTCCTGAGCTGCGTGTTCAGGACTGGGTGTCCGGGACTGTGTGTCCTCAGGTTTAAATACCTAGCCGCCCTAACCAGACGTACAGTTGTCACAGCAACTGGAACTGGTCCAACAAATCATTGTCTTCAACGAGTCACTGGTTTCATCCTTCCCTTCCCTTTACTTACTGTTGGTCCTTGTGAAGTCATTGTATGATTGCACTATCTTTTGTCTTCACTGAGTGACTGCGTGTTCTGTTTGGCTTCATAATATCCTCCTAGCTGATCCTTACTACATTGCTGCTATTAGTCATTGTGCTTTCACTCCATTGAATACTTGACTATGGTTTGCCTAGTGTAGTCTACCTTCCGCTGCATGGTAATAGGTTTATTTCTATCATTTGTCTTCATAACTTCCACGTTTTGAAGACTTCCATAAAAATCGCCTATTCACCCCCCCTCTAGTCGATATAACGCACTTTCAATTGGTATTAGAGCAAGGTACTCCCTTGTTCTGTGTGATTCGGTTTAACCACCTAGAGTTTTAGCTATGTCGACTGCAGGGATAATTAAAGTCTCCGCTGCGTGCCCCGTCTTCGATGGAACTGAATATCCCTACTGGAAGAATAAGATGCTCATGCATCTTGAAGCCATTGACGTCGACCTATGGTATGTCGTCAAGAACGGCGTTCCCAAGGCTGAAGAAGGTGTCACAGCTGCTGATGTCAAGAAGTTCATTCAACTGGACTCTACTGCCAAGAATATCATCTGTGGTCATCTGACCAAAGGACAGTATGGCCGCGTGAGTGCTTTGGAAACATCTAAGCTAGTCTGGGACTGGCTCTCCAAGGTCAACGAAGGCGTCTCAACCCAGAGAGATCAGAGAATCAGTGTCCTTCGCAACCTCTTCAACCGCTTCAAGAGAAATGACAATGAGAATGTCCAGCTCACGTTTGATCGACTCACTGACATCACAAATGAGCTTCAAGCCCTTGGCGCTACTGAGATCACCAAGCATGAAGTCGTCAAGACACTCTTGAGATCACTTGACAGTTCGTTTGACACCCTAGCCCTGATGATTCAAGAACGTCCTGATTTCAAGACACTCGATCCGTCTGACATACTTGAGAGGCTCAACACACATGAGTTTCAGCTTTCTGAGAAAAGAGATATCTACGGTCCAAACTATGGGCGAACTCGTGCCTTGAAGGCAAAAGCTGTCTCCTCATCTGAAGAAGAATCTGACAGCAGTTCTGATGATCCTAAAGACATTGGAAGGGAACTTGCTATGCTTGTGAAGAAGTTCTAAAAATTCACCAAGAAGAAAGGTTTCAGAAAGTCTTCACGATCAAGCTCAAGGAATGATGAAGCTTCTGCTCATGACTACAAGAAGAAAACATGTCACAAGTGCAAGAAACCTGGCCACTTCATCTCTGAGTGTCCGCAGTGGGACAATGAGAACAAAAAGAAGAAGAAGAGCAAGGAATATGACTCTGACGACAAGAAGAAGAAGAAGAAGAAATACTCAAAGTCTTCTTCCAAGTCTTCCTCAAAGTCTTCATCACACAAGAAGAGCTCATCTGGAAAGGCACGTGCGTTTGTTGGCAAGGAAATGGATTCAGAGGAGGAGTCCGCTTCTGAGGAGGCGGAGGTGGAGTCTGAGGAGGAGTCCGATTCTGGCGTCGCAAGTCTGGCTACAGCATACGTTGCCAAGTCCATCTTCAACACTGAAGACAATGACTTCATCACCGACACCGATGCAAATGACAAGGACTACTCCGCTCCTACCTATTGCTTCATGGCACGCGGTGCCAAGGTAAACACACGCACTACTCACTATCAAACATCTAGTGAAGATGACTCTGATTGTGGTTCAAGACCCAGCTACATAACACTTGATCAAATTGCAACTGAACAACAAAAAGCTATGGAACATATTCAAAAACTGTTAGACAAAAGCGATGATCTGTTAGGCGCTGAAATGACTCGATCTAAGTCCTTAATTGAAGACATAAAAAATCTTCACGTTAAGTATGAGGAACTTGAAAGTCGTCATGAAACGCTCTCAACAACTCATGAAAAGCTTTCCTATGATTATCTTCAAAGGAAGCAAGATCTTGAGAAATTGAGAGCGGCTCATGAAGATCTTCAAAAGGAAAACGAGTCACTTCGCGCCGAACAGATCAGTTCCGCTCAGGAAGGATTTGAACCACCATGCCTTAAATGCATTGAGCGTGATAATGCTACTTCTGTTGCTGAATGTTCTACTGCTGCTATTGTTGCAATATCTTCAACTGTTGATGTGGGAACTAACCCCTCTGCTGAGGATACCACTGCTATTGCTGATGAGAATGCTAGGTTGAAGACATTGCTTGAAACAGGGATGTACAAAAGTCTTAAAGGGCATCGGACACTATGTGATGTCCTCAAAAGGCAGATCCTGAACCGGAACCCGAGGAAAGAGGGTGTTGGGTTCGTAAGGAAAATGAATGCTGTTGGCTCTTACTGGAAACCTGAGCAGTACCCCAAAACCACATGGGTTGCCGCAAAGGAATCTTCAGCAGATCCATCCACTCTATCTGGCTTCACTTGTGCTAACCCTATTGTCATTGATGAATCCTTTGATGCAAACTATAAACTGTTTAAGAATCAAAATCGTGAAGTGTTTGCCAGGTACATTGGTACTAACTGCAGGAATGGACCGCCTATGAAGAAGATCTGGGTACCGAAAAAGTGTCTGGAGAATCTTCCTGTGAATGTCATCATGACACCACAGGTGAAGAAGACAAACCCCATACCACAGGCTTCATACTGTCCAAAGGCTTCACACAGACAGAGGACTCACCCGAGTCGCACTAATGCAAATGTTTTGCAGGGAAACCATACTCAGGCCTATGAATATGAGCGCGGTTCATCAAACCGCCATGTTCATAAGACCAAGAACTATTCTGCTTATTCTTATGAGTACTATTGTCCACCTGCAAGACTGTTTGCTAGGACTCCAAAGCCAAAGTTCTCAGATGCTGCACTTAGACTTATTGCTTCTAAGCCACCCTTGACAATGTGGGTGGCTAAGAAAGCTTCTTGTAGGGCGCAAGATCAAATGCCCGAATGGTCTTACTATGTACTTCTTTTGCCAGTCATCTGGATCTAAGCTTTCATAACCCACTGGTTCGTTAAATGTTTTTGCTTCACAATTCTCTTCGTGAAGCCTATCCCCCTAACTGCACTGTAGGGTACGACACCAGCGTCTTCAGAATGGATTATTGATAGTGGATGTAGCAATCACATGACTGGCAAAAGAAGCCTTCTTATGGACTCAACCTTACGTCCATCCGACAAAAGTCACATCACATTTGCTGACACTGGTAAAAGTAAGGTATTGGGTCTAGGTAGAGTTGCAATCTGAAAGGATCAACACATGGATAAAGTCATGCTTGTTGAATCCCTTGGCTTCAACTTAATGTCTGTCTCAATGTTTTGCGATTTGAACATGATCGTAATGTTTGGAAAATATCGCTGCCTTGTTCTAATGGAATCTGACAAGTCTCTAGTGTTTGAAGGGTATCAGAAAGATGATTTGTACGTGGTAGATTTCTCAGCAGGACCATAGCTTGCCATATGTCTTCTAGCAAAAGCTTCAGAATGCTAGCTCTGGCATCGAAGGCTAGGGCATGCTGGCATGAGGAACCTCCACACCCTTGCAAAGAAGAAGCATGTCATAGGCATCGAGGGTGTCAAGTTCAAGAAAGATCACTTATGTGGTGCCTGTGAAGCAGGAAAGATGACGAGGGCCAAACATCCCTCGAAGACAATCATGACAACCGCTTGACCCTTCGAACTGCTCCACATGGATCTTTTCGGTCCCACTCATTACTCAACTCTTACTACTACTTCTTGTCTCTATGGCTTTGTCATTGTTGATGATTATTCTAGATATACTTGGGTGCACATAATCCTCTACAAGACTGAAGTGCAGGATGTCTTTAGACGCTTCGCCAATCGAGCAATGAACAAGTATGGCGCCAAGATAAAGCACATCAGAAGTGACAATGGCACTGAATTCAAGAACACTGGCCTTGATACATATCTTGATACTTCGGGCATCACACATGAATTCTCAGCTCCGTACACGCCACGGCAGAATGGCATCGTCGAACGCAAGAACAGAACACTCATTGAGATGGCCCGAACGATGCTAGATGAATACAAGACTCCAAGAAAATTCTGGCCTGAAGCCATTGATACTGCATGCCATACAATCAATCGTGTTTATCTTCACAAGCTTCTGAACAAGACATCTTATGAGCTCCTTACTAGAAAGAAGCCAAATGTCAGTTACTTCAGAGTATTTGGCGCCAGGTGCTGGATCAAGGATCCACATCACACTTCAAAATTTGCACCAAAAGCACATGAGGGTTTTATGCTTGGATATGGAAAGGATTCGCACTCCTACAGAGTCTTCAATATCTTTCATTATAAAGTGGTTGAAATAGTGGATGTGCGGTTTGATGAGACTAACGGTTCACAAAGAGAGCACCTGCCAAATGTGCTAGATGAAGTTCCATCCAGCGAATCAATCAAGCTAATGGGAACTGGAGAAATCATACCCTTTGAAGCTCAACCTAAAGAGGAACTTATCATCTCCGCA
This sequence comes from Triticum urartu, assembly GCF_056163025.1. Lineage (NCBI taxonomy): Eukaryota > Viridiplantae > Streptophyta > Magnoliopsida > Poales > Poaceae > Triticum > Triticum urartu. Next base: position 95,280,487 of record NC_141878.1, on the reverse strand, counting down.
CCTGATCAACCTGAAGACAATGCTCAGCCTGAAGACAATCCCACTAACAATGACAATGATCAGCAAGAGCAAAATCTTCGCCCTGTACATCCTCGTGTTGCCAATGAAGTGCAGATTGAGAGAATAATTGATAGCATCAATGCACCTGGTCCCCTTACTCATTCAAGGGCAACTCATCTAGCAAATTTCTATGGGCACTTTGCATTCGTCTCAATAACAGAATCCAAGAAAGTTGAAGAAGCCTTCATGGAGCCTGAATGGATTCAAGCTATGCAAGAAGAGCTTCAACAGTTTGAGCTAAATAATGTATGGGAACTGGTTAAGCATCCTGATCCTCGGAAGCACAACATAATAGGCACCAAATGAATATACCGCAACAAGCAAGATGAGCATGGTCAAGTTGTCAGAAACAAAGCTCGTCTCATTGCTCAAGGATATACTCAAGTGGAAGGCATTGACTTCGATGAAACATTTGCTCCTGTGGCTAGACTTGAAGCCATACGCATACTGCTGGCCTATGCAAATCATCATAACATACTTCTATATCAAATGGATGTGAAGAGCGCCTTTCTCAATGGCAAGATTGAAGAAGAAGTGTATGTTGCACAACCGCCTGGCTTTGAAGATCCAAAACATCCTGACATGGTATACAAGCTCAACAAGGCACTGTATGGCCTCAAACAAGCCCCTCGGGCTTGGTATGATACACTCAAATACTTCCTGAAGAGCAAAGGCTTCATACCTGGTTCCCTCGACCCCACTCTCTTCACGAAGACATATGATGGTGAACTGTTTGTGTGCCAAATATATGTGGATGACATCATCTTCGGCTGCACCAATCAGAAGTACAGTGAAGAGTTTGGATATATGATGCAAGAGCAATATCAGATGTCCATGATGGGAGAGCTGAAGTTCTTCCTCGGTCTTCAAATACGACAGCAACGCAATGGCATCTTCATATCTCAAGAGAAGTATCTCAAAGATTGCGTGAAGAAGTTCGGTATGCAAGACTGCAAAGGCTTCACAACGCCAATGCCAGCCAAACATCATCTGGGTCCCGACGACAATGGTAAAGAGTTCGATCAAAAGGTATACCGCTCCATGATTGGTTCTTTACTTTATCTATGTGCATCTAGGCCAGATATTATGCTTAGTGTTTGCATGTGTGCTCGATTCCAAGCGGCACCAAAGGAGTCGCATCACTTAGCTGTGAAGCGAATTCTTCGATATTTGGCTCACACCCCAACTCTAGGATTATGGTATCCAAAGGGCTCAGAGTTTGATCTGGTTGAATTCTCGGATGCTGATTATGCTGGTGACAAGGTGGATCGCAAGTCTACATCAGGCACATGTCATTTTCTGGGACGATCATTTGTATGTTGGTCTTCAAAGAAGCAGAACTGTGTATCTCTCTCCACTGCTGAATCTGAATACATTGCTGCTGGATCTTGCTGCGCTCAGCTTCTATGGATGAAGCAAACACTCAAGGACTATGGCATTCATCTGAAGCAAGTGCCACTCTACTGCGACAACGAAAGCGCCATCAAGATTGCCAACAACCCAGTTCAGCACTCGAAGACAAAGCACATTGAAATTCGTCATCACTTTCTCAGAGATCATGTTGTGAAGGAAGACATTGATATCATACACGTCAACACTGAAGAACAATTGGCAGATATCTTCACCAAGCCCTTGGATGAGAAGAGATTTTGCAAGTTACGGTGTGAGCTAAATATCTTGGAATCCTCAAATGTCCTGTGATCAGGCACACATCCTAACACTTATGCATATTGATGACTTAGATGTGCAACACACGAAGTAAAGTATATCTTCAATCAATGAAGACATACATTCTAAGTGTGAATACATTAATGTGGAATTTGACTTTAGAGCGCCATGATAATTGTGCGCCGTGTCTGGGTCTAATACTTCCTATACGGTGGGTAACGCCACCACCAAATGTTCTGTTTGAAGTGTTTCACTCATGGCGTTACATTTTCTATGTTTTCACATTTGGTTTGGCTTCAATCTCAACATGTCTTCATGATTATCTTCACTATGTTGAATATATATATATATATACTAATGTTCTGTCCTCTACAGTGTTCACTTATAGCTATGTCTTCTTGTTGAATCTTTTGAACTAAGTGAATGTGATCGGACCCTAATCTTTTTATACTTTCTATCTCAAACTCTATCTCTCCAAGTCATATGCATTCTATTGAAACTGTCGAATGTCTTCTCTGCATCCTTGTCAGCAGAAGATACAGAGACAAACATTAAGTCAGTTTTCAATGCTCATTCCTTCACCTGAAACCCGGAAAAGTGGGAACGACCACCCGACAATCCAGGCATGCGTGGGACGTGGAACAACCTCCGACATGCTGCATGATGGCCACGTGTTCCTCAGATGTGAATCGCCAGGGGCACCTGTGTAATAACACTGAGTCGCCCCTGTACCTATAAATACACGCCTCACCGCAGTCATTATCTCTTCTTCCACTCTTGCACGAACCCTAGCGCCACCGCTAGCCCTCGACGACGCCGGCGACGAAGCGCTTCGCTGCCGCAACCTCTCCGACGCCGTCCTCACGCCAACCGCGGACATCTCCTCTCCGCCGTCACCGTAGGTGTCCTCCGTCGCCAAGTTAGGGCACGGACGATCAAACTGCTCGGCCTCCTCTTCCACTCCGTCTAGCAGTTCTACGTGTGGTAAATAAAACTTCCTTTTTACGGTCCCTTTGATCCTATAGCTTTGTCACTTTCTACCACAAGCAGTTTCTATTCACACAAGTTGGATCTCTTTCATACTGCATCTCATAACATGCCTAGTATATTCACTTATGCTTCACAAAGTAGTTAGATTCCTCACTTGTACTGATCTCTGGATTCGTACAAATCTGGAACCAACTCCTTATCTATGAGTGAATGTCTTCGCACGATGAGGTCAATGTCTTCTAAACTGATTTATCTTCAAAATCTTTTGAGAATGCATATGACCTCTTCCCCTTCCCTCGCACCTTAATGCTGTCACAGGTACATGTCCGTGGGAGAATCCCTTAGTTCTCATAGTCTGCATTCATTTGCAGAATTCTTACAGCATCATATAAATTCTCCCGAAGCCAGTTCCTGTTTGTCCAGCAAGCGAAAACCTTTGAAGCCTTTGAACGTATTGAAGCCTTTCAGTTTAAAATTCATGGCTTCAGAGAAATCTGCAAGGAAGGGAGGCAGACAGTGTCGTGGCGGAACATCAAGAGATCTGCCTGATGACCTCTCAGAACTCTACAAGACAGATCCTAAAGAGGATTATAATCAGTGCAAGACCCGAATCCAGTGGATTCGAAGATATTGGGCAGAACGATGGTTCAAATACCGGTTTGTGACCCAAGAATATGCTGAGAAAAATGCCATCAAGCGACCGTGGGGAGACATCCTATATAAGAATCTTCAACCCAGGTCCAGAGAAGAAGCCATTGAACAAGGCTTCTATCCCTGCATGGTCCGTGGGCCACAACCTGCAGATGCACACCCATCGTCACTATTATGGTGCCGTGACGACAATCTGTTCAAGCACAACTTCCAGTTTACCAAGAACTCAGCAAAGCAGAACAAGAAGTCTTTGGGATTAGACTTCAACCCCGGTCCCTCTGCTCCCCGTGCCGATGGAACTCGCGAAGCTGAACCCAATCTTCTTGGGCCCTTCTACAACCTTGAAGGTCTCATCACCCATATCGTGGTTCAAGGGACTGCCGTGAATGAGCCTGCAGATGACGCTGAATCAGATGAAGCGCCTGCAGCGCCGAAGCCAAAGAAGCTGAAGCAGCCAAAAGCTTCAAAGCTTGCCTCTGCACCAAAAATCTCACGGGAGAAGCCACTAGCCACTGCACCTCCTGAAGACAGTGTGCAGTCTGAAGATTTGTCACGCATCTCCAAGCCCCAGAAGGTCAAGAGGCCTCTGCCACACACCGGCCAAGAACTGACAGCTGCTGCCAATCTGCGAAACGATGCCATTGATCTGTCCAGTGATGAAGATCTTGCAGATGACGCTCTTGAGCAACTCATCAAGAGCAAAGAAGAAGCAGAAATCTTCAATGATCTGCCTCTCTTTGACGTGACAATCATCCACAACTTCATTGATGAGTGGTTTGACACGCCCAACATCAGCTTCGAAGATCTGCAACTACCAATTGGCCTCAGTGTCGCCTTCCATGGCGCCATTGCTTCAGAATTAGCTATCGCCCAGCGCATTGTTGAACTAAAGCAAAAGATTGACTTTGAGAAAGCTCAGTTCAAGAAGCATATGGCCAAGCTCAGCGTGCAAGAGGTGAAAAACTTCAAGATTATGCTACACGAGCTCAAAGAAGCCTTTCTCAAGAAACGCGCAGAAGCTCAGGGTTCTCGGGAGCGCATGAAGAGCCTGGCTGACAAGTGTGTGCAAGGCTACAACGAGGCTGAGAAGCGCAAGGCCCTTGGGCTTCTGGGCATTGATCCCAGGATGGCTGCTAAGCAGAAGAAGAAGCCCACTGTGGCCGAACCCAACGCACCAAGGCAGAAAGCAGATTCCATTGTCTTCCCAACTAGCATGACTGGCTCGAAGCCAAAGGCCCGGTCAACCGCTTCAGAGCTGAAGAAGACGAGGACTGCTGAGGCTGAAGTAAGGAAGAGGAAACATCCTGAAGCCTCTGCTACTGCCCCCTCCAAGAAGAAGCGGAAGACCAAGAAGGAACGGGCTGCTCCCACAGAGCCCTTGATTGTTGAATCCATCTCCATGGTTTGCCCTGACGCTGAACCTCAAGAACGTCAACTGACTGCATGAGCCTGCTTTCACAGAGGCTCATGAAGCTGAAGACTTTCCAGCAGCTGATCACATTGCTGCTGAAGACATTGGTCACCATGACCATGTTGAAGATGATGCAGTTCTTCCTCAGCTCGAGCACCAACAGGTATCATCGCCTGTGCTAACGCACAGCGAACTCATCAGCATTGGTCGTCCTCTTACGCCAATTGCTCAGGATGCATCATGAGATGATCGCCCACAAGCACAAGAGGAAGAAGACTTTGAGGCCCAGCCAACTCCAACTCCACAGGCGTCGCCAGCGTTACGCAGGCTTCGCAAAGGACCAAGGCCTCCAGTCTCTGAGTCTGAAGCTACAGCTGCTGAAGACATTCTGGCTGCATCAGCCGATGAAGAAGAAACCCCAAAAGCTGCTACTCCCCCGTCCCACCAAGAAGCTGTTCTTGAGGAGAATGTGACTGTGACCGACCCTCCAGCTCGTCAAGTGGAGGTTGAGAATCTTGAGGCTGCCACCACCAACACCAATGAAGCCACTGACGCTGTCATGGCTGAAGCTAATGTGGAGCCTTCACCAACCCAAGCACCAGAAGTCAGCGAAGCCACTGATCCCACTGCTTCTGTTCCTGCGCCTGCTGCTGGTCCTCAGTTCGACTATCATGTTGAGCACAGGCCTCAGGTACAGAAGCCAATCCCAAGATTGCCCAGGTTTCCAGGTCCTGCATCAGCACCTGGATCCTTTAATGTCAATGGCTTCAGAGCAGACAACACTTTCTTCAATAGCTCCAGGAACCCCTACTCAAGGGAAAGAATATCATTTGATCGGTTCTGGAGCTATCCGCAGCGAAGCTATTACTCCTGCATTCTATACAATCAGGGTCGCATCTTCCCACACAAGCGTCTTGACATTGAAGCAATAGCTGGTCTGCCCTGCCTGGAAGAAGCTTTGATTGCTTCAAAGAGGTTGGATTGCTGCCGTTCGTCACCGACCAAGAGCATTGGAATGAAGAGTTGCTGCTCCAATTCTATGCCACACTTCACATCCGCGGGTACAACAGAGATCCGAAGACTTGGGTCCTGGAGTGGATGACAGGAAACGTTCATCACAAAGCCAAAGCCTTTGACATCATTGAGCTCACTGGTCTACCCACTCCTGGCGATCTCTACGAAACTGGCTGTCAGATTCACAGTGAAGCTGTGGAAAGCATCTTTCAAAAGTCTGAACCCAACATGAGTCAGATGCTCAGTATGATGAAGCCATTGCCCCAAGATGCTGCATATCCCAAAGAGTTCTTTGTTGAAGACCTTGAGTATCTGCCAAGGACTATTTATCACATCATAAGGCGAACTCTCTGGCCCATCAAAGGACACTCTCCACATGCCAAGCTGGAAAGTGCAATGAAGACCTTGGTCTTCTATATTCTTCAATGCACAGGACTTCTTCATCCGCCAACTTGCTGCATCAGGCTTTGATCTTTTTGGCTTGAAGTTCTACGCTCCATGGATAATGCGGCTGATCAAACTCCACTCCGCTATCTTATATCAGCCATCTGCTCGCAATCATCGGATCTTTCTGCCTGATGTGGATATGTCTATTAAAGCCATTTATCCTGAGCCTACCAAGGAACCTCTAAGTCTTCAGAATGCGGAGCATCAAAGTTTTTCTCAGAACATTGAAGGAGTTGAAGCAGTCACTCGTGTATATCCTTTGGCTAGAACTACACGTGCACCACATCCTGCCCTTACTGAAGCCACCGACAGCACAACTGCCCAACAACCCAAGAAGCGCACTCGTGTTCTTAATGACCGAGAGCTTCTGGTGGCTCTTCATCAGAAACAGGATAGGCATCATGACTGGCTGAAGCGCCAAATGCAAAGCCTCTTGGTGGATGTCAACCGCATTCGCAATCTTGCCACCAAGAATGCTTTTGTTGCCCATGAAACCTCTCGACGCACATGGAAAGGGCTGACGCTGATGTGCTCTGAAGATGATCTTCAAGAGGATGACTTCTCTGAACGCTTCAAGTTTGACTCCACACCTCCTCGAAGGGCCGTGCTGCGACGAACTCCATCTCTCGAAGACTCTGAGTTCTCTTCCTCTGCTGCAACTGTGAATGCCAGAGTGATCAAGGATGAAGACGATGCCACTTCACCGCCACCTCCTTCAGCATGCTTCGACACTGCTCCAAGTTCTTCTGCACCGCCGAACACCACCGACGACCCTGCTGCTTCACCTACTCTTCATGGGAACGAGTAGATGCTCTATGTCTTCAAACCTTTTTGGTCCTTCCTGACAAAAGGGGGAGAAGCATATGAGTTTGATAGTCTTCAAGCGGGTCCATATGGGCGGGTGCTTTATATTTTGCTTCGTGTTTACAACTCTCGTTTTGATACATTTGGTTCTTTGAGTTGTAACACTTAAACTCGATGGTCGTCTGCTACTTATTTGCTACTTTGTGATGCGATGATAAATTCCGCATGTCATTATCCATTTTGCAGACGTCCATTTTCCATTATGCATGTCATTATCTTCACATACCTTCACATGCATAGTGGATTGTCATCATAAGTTGAAGAGGATCTCCACAAGCACAACCTGCCATGTACATTTGCATTCCAAAAGCAAATTACTTATATGCACATCTTCAGGGGGAGCCCTTGCAACTTATGAAGACAATTCCTTATTCTTTACAATTTCACATATTATATTCCCCGTTGAAAACTTCAACTAGTTTGTCATCAATCACCAAAAAGGGGGAGATTGTAAGTGCATCTAGTGCCACCCCTGGTTGGTTTTGGAGTATTGACGACAAACCTAGTTGAGGGACTGATGTGTTTGTGAGAATTGCAGGATAACACGGGTAGAAGTCCCTCATTGATTCGGTTTTTCTACCAGAGATGACCCCTAAAAATGTATGAAGACATTGATGTCAAAGGTGGTATATAAAGATATTCTCATTGAAGACTATGACAAGAGAAGACATCGCATGAAGCCTATGGAGCTCAAAGACTTAGATCTTTTGTAGTTATGTTTCTTCTTTGTTGAGTCATAGGAACCACCGTACTGTTAAGTGGGGTCCAAGTGAACCAGTCAGAATGACTGAAGTGATGCTTAACCAAAACCTATGTCTTCGAGTGAAGACTATGAGAGCGAAACTTGTCCAGAGTCGGACAAGTCAGCTTTGCTTGTAGCCCAAGTAAAGCTGCCGCGTGAGTTTGAAATCTGACCGTTGGAACACGTGTCAGTTCCTTAGTGGCCCAGGGTCATTTCGGACAAATCAGGTCGGGTTGCCTAGTGGCTATAAATAGCCCACCCCCTACAACCATAAACGGTTGGCTGCTCAGAGTTAGAGTACGGCTTTTGTCATTTGAGAGCAACCCACCTCGAAGCCTTTGAGAGAGAATTCCTTGCCAGGATAACGCCCTAACCACCCAGAGCCAAAGAGTGTTAGGCATCACTTAAGTCTTCTTGTCTGTGTGATCTAAAGACTTATTACACTTAAGGACTATGAATCCTCCAGCCGGTTAGGCGTCGCGTTCTGAGCATCCAAGAGACATTGTGGATTGCCGGTGAACGAAGTCTGTGAAGGTTTGGGAGTCTACCTTGAAGACTTACCAGAGTGATTGGGCGAGGTCTGTGTGACCTTAGCTCAAGGGGAATACGGTGAGGACTGGGTGTCCGGGACTGTGTGTCCTCGGGTTTAAATACCTAGCCGCCCTAACCAGATGTACAGTTGTCACAGCAGTTGGAACTAGTCCAACAAATCATTGTCTTCAACGAGTCACTGGTTTCATCCTTCCCTTCCCTTTACTTACTGTTGGTCCTTGTGAAGTCATTGTATGATTGCACTATCTTTTGTCTTCACTGAGTGACTGCGTGTTCTGTTTGGCTTCATAATATCCTCCTACCTGATCCTTACTACATTGCTGCTATTAGTCATTGTGCTTTCACTCCATTGAATACTTGACTATGGTTTGCCTAGTGTAGTCTATGTTCCGCTGCATGGTAATAGGTTTATTTCTATCGTTTGCCTTCATAACTTCCACGTTTTGAAGACTTTCATAAAAATCGCCTATTCACTCCTCCTCTGGTCGATATAACGCACTTTCACCAGCTCTTCCAAATGAAGCTCCAACATTTCCTTTGACCTGACGGCACCGAGCTGGAAGAAGTTTCAGCAGCACGATGTACTTCCTCAAACGCCAAGTTATAAGCCGACTTTACTATACACTTGTTACCAATATTCAATAGGGATAGTTATAAAAAAATCAATAAGGACACATTGACAACACATATGTTGCATGTTAGGTAACTCTCGATGCATTGTCACTTAGCATGCTCTCCTAAGAAATGGGATATCTTTAGAGACAACTAACTTGATGCATTATCTTCTAAATATTTTATGTAAATTAGCTTTCATTTAATTGGTTTTAGATCATACTTGCATTCTAACTTTATGGTCTAGGCATAAACCAATTCCAATGCATATTAAAGATTACTAGATGGAGCCTTCACAACCTTGAGGAATCCAACACCTCTCATCCAGCAAACAAAACCTTTGGCTTTAAGTTTGCATACGATGCATGGTTGGTTGAGAAGGAAAATCCCTCATGTTCACTATAACTCACAACAAAAAAGCCTTTATTTATCAAAATCTATGTATACCATATTTATAGGTTCGCACAAATGCAAGTTCATAATTTAGACTCCATTAAAAAAACAGTACATCTAAATGTTTTTGCAACGAAAATGTCTATTTTTGCCTTATTGAGAAACACCTTTCGCACGGAGACGTGGTTTTTAGCATGTAAACAAAAGAGACTCACAAACTAAATAAAAGAAAGAAATGTAAAAACAAATTGAATCTAATACATCCCCCCTTATGCTCCTACCGAATATACTATGTCTTTCCTTTACAAGACTTAGTAATTCATTTATTATTTAATGTTAAACCGATGTACACACATTTATTTTTCACCAAAAAAGGGTATTCATGTAAATATCAATGTATTATGGTGGGTTCGCCCATGCTTGTGCTAGGCATTAACACAAGAGTAAGCAAACTATCAAAGGATTCAGTACAAAAGAATCCAAGGAGATAATTAACTCATGGTTTAACCCTTTTTTTGCCCAAAGAAAACCCATAAACCACCATTCTAAAAATGAAGATTAAAAATCATCAAGGAAAGCCTAGTGTTGGGCCGCTCAAGGTGACTTCCACCGCCACCCAAACCCAATGCAGTAAGGGCATCTCCAGCCGTTCGCCCCCCCAGGGCGCCTAAATAGAGCGGCCTGGGGGCGTGCCGGCGCTAGTTCGGCCCATGGGGGCGACCTAGCTCCCAGTAACGCTCCCAAGCGCCGGCCCCAGGATGCGGGAAATTTAAACTTGGTCGTTCCCGCTCTCAAAAGACGCCACAAATCCGGCGATCGGACGTAGTCTGGCGTTACAAAAAACAGAGCGCCGCACACCGCAAGTTCGCGTGCGCAATGATTCACTCGGCGGGGTCGGCTCGAGGCGTTGGCGGAGTCGGCGTGCGCGGGCTCGATGGTGTCGGAGCTGCTTCGGTGCTGGGCTGTGTCGGCGCGGCTTCGGCACTGCTGGGCGGCGATGTAGAGGCGTCGTTCGGGCTTGGCGTCCGTGTGGTCGCGGGCGCGGGAGCTTGCGTCGTCGGCGTTGTCGTCTGCATCTGGTTCAGGATGAGGCCGCGCTCCGCCATGTACCACGCCCTGAGCTGCTCGTCGTTGCTCTGGAGCATGTCCGCCCCACCCATCAGAAAAGTCATGTCGGTGTTCCTCTTCTTCGTGGCGACGTTCGTCCGGAGCAGGTCGAGCTTGATGGCGTTGTTCTTCATCAGCGAGGACCACCGCGCCTCGGTCTTCTCTTCACGTAGGACGGCCCGGGCCTGGGCGTCGGCGAGGCAATGCTCGATGGACTCCTGCACTCGCGCGGTTGCCGTGTCGGCGTTTTTCCCCTTCTTTGCCAATTTGTGGCCGTCCGGCCGCCCCTCTGACGCGCCCGGAGTCGTCGCGTCTGGCTTGTATGTCTCCTTGGCCTTGTCGAGGGTACGTCGGACTTCCGCCCACTTCTCGCACTTGTCAATGCTCTTGTAGACGTGGAGGTGCTTGAAGTCGGCGTCTTGGTTGTTGCGCCGATACATGGTGAACATACGCAGCAGCTGCGCGGAGGAACAAACAGTTGGCGGGCGGCGGGCGTTGACGACGAAGAGATGCGGGCGAACGGCGTGCGTACCTGATCCTCAACGCTGGCGCCGCTCTCCGGGCGAGCCGCGACCTCCTCGACGATTCCATGCCATTTGTTGCACGCCAACTGGATACGCCCCCAATGGTTCGCCATCGCCTTGGAGCCGTGCTGCATGTAGACGTCTTTGAAGTACGGGTCGACGAGGGCCTTGATGCGGTCCCAGTACGTCTCCAAGCTCTGGTTCGCGCCGGTGGTCGGGTCGAGGCAGACGACTTTCCATGTTTCGGCGAGGCATTCCTCCTCCTTGGACGTCCACTTGATGCGCGGTTCGCCTGACCTAGCCGCCCGCTTCTTCTTCTTCTGGCGCCCCTTCGTCGGAACAGGAGCCGGCTCCTCCTCCTCCTCCTCCTCCTCGTCCTCCTCCTCCTCCTCCTCGGGTTCCTACGCTTCGTGCGCGTCCTCGCTGTAGACGTAGCCGAGCTCGGCCTCCATGTCGCCGTTGAGATCCACTACCTCGTCCTGGGTGGCGAACCCGGGAGACGTGGCGGCCGCGGTCGATCCTGTCGCGATGATGTCATCCATGTCGGCTCCTGTGTCGTCCGTGTCGCCGAGGTGCGAGAAGGGCAGCGGTCCATGGCGGAGATGGGGCGTCGGTGTGGACGCGTAGGCGGCGGGCGGCGAGTAGTTGTATGGAGGGTACTGCACGCCGACGAAGGCGGGCGAGGGTGTGCGCGTCGCGGGGTGGCCATGGGGGAAGGTCACGTTTGGGTTGAACCCCCCGTGCGCGTCGCCGTCGGCGTAGCCGGGCGACGACGATCCCCATGAAGATCCGACGCCTTGCTGTCCCCAGGGCGCGTACTGGGCATGGCTGACGACGGGTGGATTCATCATCCCCGCGTGGTCGACCGATGAGGAAGACGCCGCCGCACGCGCCGCGTTGTCGCAGGCCTTCTTGGCAATGGCCATGTTCCGCCGGTCGGTGGTGACTGCGTCGCGTCGCTGAACTTCCACCCTCCACTCGGCGTTCGACATGCCCGGTGGCTTCGATGGCGGCGCCCTCGGCTTCCTCTGCTTCGGCTGGGCCACGGTGCCAATCGTGGTTGCCGCCGCGCGCGGCATGGCATACTTCTTCGGCGGCATGGCGGTGACTGGAAGGCGAGCTGGAGGGGGTTTGGCGGAAGAAAGAGTGGGAATGGCGGGAGGAAGGCGAGCGAGCGGAAGAGATGCGAGGGAAAAGCGTCAAGAAGCGGCGGGAAAAGGCCCTCGGGTCGCCGCCAGGGCGGGCCCACGCGCCTTTTTCGCTTGTGCCGGCTCCCTAAGCGCCCCCAGGGCGTCGGGTTCGGCCTGGGTCCGCCGACACCAGTTTTGACCCGAGCCGGCGAAAAACGGGCTTCTGGGGGCGCGACTGGGCCGGTTTTTTTACGCCGGCGCGGCAAAATCACCTGGGAAGGACCTGTTAGGGGCGCGGCTGGAGATGCCCTAAGTTCTCCTATGGTTGCTATATTACTTGGTACTAAGAGGGCCCATGCACCCGAAGTAATGGACCATTGATGGGGTAAAAGCGATTGCGAAAAGTAGTGAGCCTGTTCACTCACACAGTTCACCAGATTTGGTGTTACACCATTGATGGGGTACAAAAAGTAGTTAGCTAAAAAAATGCATCTCTGGCCACTCACCCGTATACACAGTTATAATTTGGATGGTTCACCAGCAGCCGCCTCGTTCTCCTCCAAGAAAAAAAGTTAGGGTTTGTTCCTCTCGCCAACGTCGGCGCAGGTCTGCCTCGTCTCTAGTGGCCCTAGAGCCATGGAGGCGCGGTGGATCCTGGTAAAGGCCGGCGGAAGGGCTTCGTTTTTAGTCTCTTTTTTTAATCTTGTTAGGGTTTGTGTCCTGTTCAAGAAGGCGAGAAGGCGGCGTCTTCCTAAAGATGAAATAAAGGTCTCCTTGCCTAACCCTCGTTCCAACGGTGCGTCTAGTATCGTTGGTGAGCATGTGAAGGTGTGTCTCCGGAAGATCTATCTTTGATGGATTTGCTTGGATCTTGTCGTTGTTCGTCTACGTTCGTGTGTCGTCAGTTTGGATCCTTCCGACCTACGTTATTCTTCATCGGCGACGGTTGTTGTTCTGGGGTGCTGGTCCTATGGGGCCTTAGCACGACGACTTCCCAACTGTCTAGTACAACAAGTTGTGCCCGAGTCCGGCGATGAACGGGCGATGATGGCGGCGCGCCTTCAGCTTGCTTCAGTGTTTGTAGTCGTTGCTAGATGGTCTATATTTATTTCTGGTGTTCGTTGTAATGCCATGATTGAAGTTGAATAAATTAAAGTTTTTCAAAAAAATAATGTGGATGGTTCATATCTTCAAAACCAAATTTTCTCTTATGATTTTTTTATATATTTGAATTCTAGAGATAAGATCTTTAGAACGAGACCAATCATGGATATATTTCAGACTAGTTTAAATTTAACTAATTCGAAACATCTGGTTTGGAACTTCCTCGAAGCACTGCACATTTATCATTCAGATGTGCATGCTGAGCGAGCGTCCAGGTCTGGCAACAGGACCAACCGGGTGTGGACCAACCTTGTGCAACCAGAACTAAGGATGGCAATGGGTCAGGTTTGGATTGGGTTGAATAATATCAAATCCATATCCATATCCATGAAGACAGTCTTTACCCGTCCATGAAAAAGTCCACAAGTGAAAAATTGTGTCCATATCCAAACCCAATGGATATCAATTGAGTCCTCTCAATATATACAAATATGACATAAGACAATGTTAACATAGGATCTTCCATTCTTCACCTCGTGGCAAGCTAGACTTCACTTATTGTAAACATCATCTTATGGTAAATCAGCGTCCACTAACAATCTAATATCATTTAGTATTTTACTAAAAGATGAAATAATGAGTCATTTAACGAGGAGATAAAAATAAAGAAAGGGGCGCTGGAGTATGTTAGTGGGGATTGAATGTCAACTAATGAAAGTTACGATGGGGATTGTGCAATTTATTTTGCATGATTTATATAAGAAAGTTTAAAATTGCAATGGGAGATGTGACTATGGGGTAGGGATAGCAGATTTTTGCCCATTAATGCATACTGTCGGGTCGGGTTTGGATATATCCATGGATACAAGATTATATCTATGCCCTATCCGCGAGCAATCGGGTCGGATTTGAGCGCCGCCCATGGGCACAAAAGCATATCTAAACCCTATCCATTCGGGTCGGATATCCATGGATATCCATGTCCATGGATAAAATTGCAATCCTTAACCAGAACCTGCAAAGACTAAAAATGTTGTGAGGGACTGCGAGATTTGAAACTACGATCATTTGAAATTTTCTTTGACCAACAGCCTAATCTCACAGTCTCTCACAACATTCGTGTTGTAAGTTTTTGGTTTCGACGATCGTAGCTTCATCTTTTTTTCAACAGCAGTCTAATGCACTGACGCCGCCATGTCGAGCTCCTCTGTCCTCTGCTCCGAACCCCCCTATTCGTCCCTCTCGACACCGAAGCCCTTCCCCTTGATCTCCTTGCCCGCGTGCTACTACACTAGAGTCGTTTCCGGCGTCGCTCATCTCGGCCTACTCTCTGTCATCCTCCTACTGCACTGACACTGCAATGGCGCGCACACTGCTTTCTTGTGTCCTCTACCTTCGCGCACACTGCAGTTCGCCACGCCGCCGACGGGGTCGATCATCTTCGCCTCCTCTCTCTCGTCCTACTACACTGGAGTCGTTTCCGGCGTCGATCACCTCGGTCTCCTCTCTCGTCCACTGCACTGAAGATACCATGGCGCGAGCACTGCATTCTCCTTCTCTGTCCATTGTCTTTGCGCGAGCACCGCAACTAGTTCACCGACGGTGTCGCTCGTCATGCCGCCGGCGGGGTCGCTCGTCCACAACTCCATGCTCGTCATGTCGGACACGGCGCCACGGCCACTATCCACCGCAGTCGCCATGGTCCGAGCACACTGCATTTCTTCTCCTCCTTCCTCTGCTAGCTCTTAGCCCTGTGTGCTAAGTGCAAGTGCTAACACTTAATCATATCCCATGCGGGCAACCAAACAACGTGTAGTTGCATGCGCCGAGACAATGCAGGCAACCAAACAACATGCCAAAATTAATCTCCTAATGCAGGAAGTCCATATGCAGGCAACCAAATAACTCATAGATGTCGCATATAAAATTGTTTTTTAGAGTCAGACTGGATTAAGGTCTGTATGCAATGCAGCTACTGTTCCAAACTGAAACCAAACACGCCATAGTTCTCCCTCGATGGGAAGCAAGAACGAGTATCCGGCCAATGCGTGTGGTCACATCCAACGATGAGCAATCCAGTACACAAGGGCTGGTTCTGATGCTGGCCATTCCGAACGCGTCGCCATCGAGCGCCCAACGTTTTCCCTACTTCCAGCCTGTCAAGAGAAGTTGTACAGTATAACCCAACAAGGTCTAAGCGTGTCACGGCGAGCTACACCTACAGCAAATCAGCGATCGATTTCAATTGTGTTGGTTGGGTTCGGTGAGGAATCCAAGATGGACCCGTAAACCTCCCGCAACCATTTGGACCGCATTGTTCGGATTGTAGAAGTCATCCAATGCTGACTTGTGTCGATCCGCGGAGCGGTTCGGACTTAATTTCTCCCGCAAACCGGAGATAAACGTGAGAGATTCACAGGAGAGTCCAGACCGATCACAAGCCCGCTTCTGACCGCCTTGTCCCACCAAAAACCCGTCACCCGTCCCTCTCGCGCTTTTCTTCCGATGCACGCGCCGCTTATCGCGCCGCATTCAATGCGAACATAGATTCCCGAGGAACCAACTCCGGCCGTTGCCCTGCATTGAAGTTGCTGACCGGCCCTTCGTCTGCTCCTCGCCACGACTATTTCAGCCGTGCGTCGAGTTGCACAAAGATGCACCACCCCCTCCCATAGCACCGCCCCCCTCCCCTCCCCCTTCTCCATGCCCGAGCCCCCCCCCTCTTCGACCCAAGCTGCGACAATGCTGAAGTCGTGGTGCTCCACGCTGGCAGGCGAAGTAGGCGGAAGCTCCTCCGGCGGCGGTTCTTGGCGCCACAGCAGACACTCTCCGGGCCTGTCAGCGTCCACGACGACCGGTGACGAGAAGGAGCAGGCACCAACGCCGCCGCCGCAGGAGCCACCGCAGCAACCGCCCCAACTCCTCAAGGAGACCGCTCTGACTGACGAAGATTTTGTCCGTTAGATCGAGTTAATGATGGAGCGGTCGCTCCGTGGCATGGGGTCGTCGCCGCCATCGCCCACATGTGTGAAGGAGGAGCTGGCCTCCCCGCCGCGCCACCGCGTCAAGACCGAGCAGGCATCCACACTCCTGCCGGTGAAGGAGGAGTCGGCCTCGCCCTGGCACAACCGCGGCATCCAGATCGCACGCCACATCAAGGAGGAGCCGGCCTCGCCCCCGCACCACCGTGTCCTCCAGATCAAACGTCACGTCAAGGACAAGCTCGGGTTCCCGCGGTGCAGCCTCTACGGCCGCATCGACGCGCCGTTGTCGTCGCCGCAAAGCCAGTCGTCGCTCCGCGTTTGCCAAGAGCGACGTGGCGCCTGACTGGGTCCTCAACGACCCAGACCTCGCTGCCGTGTCGGCACTCGACCACTCCTTGACCGTCGCAGAGACGGTCGCCAGGCGTCGCCGCCGCCTTGACGACGAGGAATGGTCGCTTAGCGACTGCTCCACCAAAGCCGGCTGCGGCAAGGCAACCATCAGGGCTCCGAAGGCCACGTCGGCAATGGCCGCGGCAAGGCAACCATCAGTGCTCAGAAGGCCACGTCGGCAATGGCCGCGGCGACATTCCACACGACGTGGCAAGAGGTGGAGCGGCTCCTCCGCGAGCGGCAGGCAGCCTCTAGACAAGGTTGTCACGGCCCTCCGGCGTCGTACCGCCGCTGGAGGGACGATGGCACCGACAGAGACGGTGGTGCGGCAGGGCAGGGCGGCCACGCGTATGTGGTGGTCGTCCAGTAAAGGGCTTAGGTTGTTTTTAGTTAAACGGTCGAAATATGAACCTTTTTATGTAAATTATATCCAAACTTGAATGAAATCCGTCCGGTTTGATCGAATTTCACCCGGTTGGTTTGAATTGTTGGCCGGATGTATGCGGCTACGATTGGATGGCTGCCTCCCGCATCCATATCCACGGACTAGTCCCCCCTGTCCACGAATGAATTATAGTAAGACGTGAAAATATAGCAAGGTTGTGTACAATTGCAATAAGAAGGAAAACAATCCATTATGAAAAGTATGCACAACCATGAAACGCGGACATATGGTTAATTTCACTAACTAAAACTTGAAGTAGTTGCATATTTGTACCAAAAATACATTATAACACAACACCAACAAAATAGATAGAATGGTGGATCACATTACCCATGGTAGAACAACACCTTAGGCCTCCTTTGGTTTAGAGGAATTTCATAGGAATTCTAGAGGATAGGATTCTTATAGAATTTTTTTCCTTTAGAGTCCTTTGATTCATAGGAATGGATTCCTATTTCTACATAGGATTGGTTCCTATCCTCCACATTTCATAGGAAAATAAAAAAGAGCTTAGACTCAATGGAAAAATTTCTTTGGTGTCAACCAAATGACATCTTGTTTCCTACTCCTACTCATAGGATTTGAGATACATGTTATCTCATTTCCTACAAAATTTCTATTTCTATGATAATCCTATCCTATGAACCAAAAGAGGCCTAAGTTAGTGATATGGCACTAGGGGGTAGCCCCCATTACTCCAACAACCCGCATCTCCCCAACACTGTGTGGCGAGCCTCTGATACGGCCACGACAAAAATTGATAATAAAAACGTTGAGGCATTTGTTGCTACCATGCAACTACAGTACATGAGATGAAGTCTGTTCAGGTTAAAGAAAAATTCATAGCAAACTAATTCAGAGAAGCCAATAATGGCTATGAGCGTATGCACGCATGGTTAAAAAATACTAGTGACGATGCATGTAACGTACCATACTAATAATGTCCATATCAGTCTGTTTGACAAGAAAATATTAGGACCCTAATAAATGTCACACATGTGGCACGAATATATGTAAACTCCAAACAGTTTTTATGGCAACTTTAGTGACACAAGAATGGCAGCTTTAGTTGTCAAGCATGACAACTTCTTTTCGGATGGCAAGTTTCAGTTTTATTTTTTAGGTTTGTTTTTTCTTTTCGGGTGGCAACTTTAGCTGTAAAAAACGTCAGGACCGGAGTGCTTCGTGTTGCACGTATGGCACTTATCATTTTTTTTTGAGCATCAGTACAGACATAAGCGCTTATATACACGTGCACCCTACCCCTATGAGCACCTCCGAGAGACTGAGCCGGCATATCATCTTGAGATTTTACGAAGTCACCATAGGCGCCTCGTAGTCGACGGAAACGTCTCCTCCCACTGAAAGCGTATCGCCGGAATTCCTGAAATAAATCCAGGATAAATGCGAGCATCAGGATTTGAACCCTGATGGGTTGAGGATATCACTGTCCACCTAACCATCTCAATCAGAGGTTGGTTATCATTTGGAAAATATTAAGAAAGCTAGATGTTGGGTATAAACCGTCCATGGCTGCTACACAGATACAAGAATAATACGCCAGATTAAAAGGCAGGAGATCACAATCGGATTTCTATTTCTGTTTCTACCGTGCAAGGAACGTGCATGGCAAGGTGTACATATACGTGTCATGCTATCAAGGACATCGGATGGGACCCACAAGTATATCAGTTGTAGGTTTTGTTATTTATAATGAACACAGTGTGTTTCTTACTGTAGACACTCATATCAAGTTCTGAAGATTGGTGTCTAAAAATTCCTATGTTGCGCTTAATTGAGTTGTCGTCGTCTAGGTTGGTTCTCTCGTGTTGAACCGCAAGGTTTAAACCCTCTACTTCACATACATTGTGACCATGGGTGAGGGGTTACTACTGCTAAAAGTGAAGTGCGTGAAAGATCAGAATGCAAGCAAAAATCAAAACTCGTCTTGATGATCGATCGTTTATCAGTCTCGATGCCACCTTCTCACCAAATTCCACCCTCTCGCGTGTTCTCTCTCTCAAGCACACTCACTATCCTCCCCTGTGGCATTGGAGGTTGATGCTTACACTAGGTCTACTAGGATGTAAGGTAGTTGAGCCCTCAGGTGCAGGAGTTTGTAGCAAGTAGCAAGTTTCTTCGGTTGAGAACCAAGGTATAAATTCGTAGAGGATATCACCAATGATAAGCTAGTAAAACTTCACTTGTGCCACCAACAACTCTAGCAAGGGTGTCAACCTTACACGCTTTGCAATTGTACAAGATACTAAAAGATAATTTAACAGGTAAATTTGAATTTTTGGAATAAACAATAACCGGAAATAAAAGTGAAAGTTGCTAGAGGTGTTTTCTTATAATAAAAACTAGACCAAGGTTCATAGTTTCACCAATAGTAATTCTGCATGAGATAAAGTGTAGTAATAACATAGACATGTGAAAGATGAAATATTCCGTGCTTATGCAAATTATGTAAGATGTGTTGTTGATATTATATAGGTAGTGTGTCCATAAATCCATAGATCGAGAGCCTCCATACATATATGTAAGATGTGTTGTTGACCTCTAGATCATTCGGGTATAAGTAATAATGACATATAATTGCTTTGAGCAAGATGACATACACTTGAATAATATTCCACTAAGCCTCTGGCTCATCCCGGGACAAACAAGTTTAGTATACCATTGTCCTCATCGTCAATAACACTTGCAAGGTTACACACAACCAATGCACACCGCTCCCTCTACCGATTACACATCTAAACTGACCAAGACAAGATAAATAATCAAAGAGAAATATGCACCTATAAACCAAACATAAGCTTCACGCGATCTAAACATAAAGGAATAATTCATCACATGATGAACATCGTCGCAAAGTACTCATCATATGGACCACAATCATGATAGTCGAATCAAGTGGCCATTACATATTGGCTACTCCCATGTATCCATAGCCCGGGGGGTGGTCTACTCACAACTCATACTGGAGCAGCGATGATCGATATTGATGAAGAAGGCGATGAATTTCCCCTCCGACGGTGTATAGGAACAAAGTTGCAAATGAGAACCGGTCCCATGATATTTTTGTGTACGACATGTGCTTGATGGTGGCAGTACATTGTGTATGATGTGTGGGGCCTTTGGTCCTGTGAAATAATTATGGAAATGGTAGATCTCAAATAAAATTCTCGATCGTCTGGTGGGCCCACCCCAATCTCAAGTAGTAATGGACATGATTGTGTGGTCTCTTTTTCTTCGACTATAACCTACTATACAATATTATTATCAATAGGGGAAGATCGCCAACACAAATGTCCCAATGCATTGTCTCTTAACATGCTCTCCTAGGAGATTACAGATTGTTGAAGGCAGCCATCTTGATGTATTGTATTTTAAGTGTTGTATTTAAAGTAGTTCTCATTTACAGATTTTTGCCGCCGTCTCTTAGCATATGCCATATTAGAACTTTGTCTACGTAGCACATAATTAATGAGAAGAGATGATCAGATCGTCTCTTATACAAGAAACCATCTTCGCGGTCATTAAGCATTGATATACAATTGTTTTGAATTTACCGATACCAATGTATTGTTATTATTCCAAAAAAAAATCAACTGATATTACGCAGTTTTTTCGACTAGTACCTATAGGTAGTTCCACGCTCGGGCACCATTTCAAGTTTCCGCGCACATTCCCTCTTCTTCGACTTTTCCCATTCCCGCATGGCCGCATCAAAGAACCATAAATTAACACCACCCCCTCTTATTTTCTTATACATGTCCTCCAGCTGAACTGTGAAATATAATAGAAATAGCAACAAAAATCACACGCAGAAATTAGTGGTTTCTTGTTTACCTCCACATGCTTTGTGCTCATTGGTTTGCAAAGCTTCTCCTATATGCACTTAAAACGTTGGGTACTGCCACACTTTTAAATGATTTTGCGGCAAAACAAGACGATTTAATTGGAAAATAAATTTACAACGAACATTGCTTTGTTTGGTTGAGGTTGAGTTGGGGACCCTACAAAAATCCCTCCAAATTCCCATTTTTTCCGCTTACAAGTTCTGATGAATAACCGCTTCTTTTTCGGCATGGGCAAAGGTTTGGCAAGACACTAATTTAGTTTTACGTATGAAATAAGAGTTCTTCACAGGTTGCAATTGCGTTCGGCCAGGCCAGGTTGCAATTTAGTTGAAACTGTAATCGTATCAGCATAAACACATCGTAAAAAATAGCAGCAACACTTTCAACACAGCACAGCAAGTCATTAACTGCTGACATAACATGGTACTCCACAAAAAATAAGTAGACGGCCGCAGGTCCACAAAAAAGGCTAAACATACTGTGCTAATGAATGACAACGCCGTATCAGTTCTAAAGATGTAACTTTCAGTACACACTTGATACATATACAAATAAGCTTAAGGTCAAAAGACACCACCAGTTCAACTCCTACATGTCCACCAGTGTGGGTACAAAGTGGCATGCCGGTCCATTCGGGCAACCAAACAAGCTTGCAGTTAGTTACAGCTCTGGTGGACGGAATAAAAAGTTTTTGGATGAAACACCAGCAAGTGCCTTGTGTGAGGGCATATCAAAGGATCCTCGGTGACGACAACCTTTAACTCCGAGTCTGCCAAGCTGGTGGACTCCAAAAACTTGCATCAGATCAAATCCTAGGGGGTTTCCCTCACTCCTCGTGGTATTCCGGGTTCTTCTTCAGAATTACAAAGCCCTCCAACGTCGAGGTCAGGGGGATGTACCTGCACGACACAAGGCAACAGTGGTTAGCTGCCATGGAGAGGAACATACTCAGACGATAAAGAACACATGGAGTCCTAGTTGAACTTACTTGTCAGTCGCCAATTCCGCTCGCTCCCCGGCTGCGAGCAAGACAGGAGTGGTATGCGTCTGAAAGCCGGTGATCGTCTTAGGTCTTCCTGCCTGCCCGACCACATCAACTGCTTGCCCAACCCGCACTGGAACAGGAAGAGGCTTCAGATCCTCATCCACCGTCAAAAGCATCCTTGGCTGTAATAAGGAAAGAAGAGTTTATAATCTTTATATCATCAACTGGCTGTTTGGTCTGGTTATAAAAATTGGCAGATGAGTTATATACATACCTGCATTGCCAATACAATAATGTAAAGAATGTAGTGATATTTCCCTAGAATGGTGGATTTCATATCAAGGCATGCGTGCAGAACAGTGACAATCCCTCCAAGTGCCATCCTAAGAAAACAAAGGAATTGTCAGATGAATCCAACAATATTGAAGGGCAAATTCAGTGCTTGAAGATAGTTACTTACGGGGAAAGAAGAAACCGGTCGGAATGGTATGGAGAAAGTGTCAGCAAACCCTTCCCAAGGTGAACAAGCCCTTGAGCAATTCTTACCTGTACATATAAAACTGATCAGCATATGCAAGTCTGCAACTCCAATACAAACAGGAAACCACCATAGGAAAAAGGATGCTGAAGGAGCACCGGATATGTACTTACACAGAATAGATGAGCAGCCTCTTTGTAGTAATAACTCGAAAGATTACGAAGCATACCAGCTATTCTGGCATTGTTTGTACCAGCACCAATCAATCCCAGTGAGATTATCGCAGCCTAGACCAAGGTAAACAAGTTATAAGATGGAAGCATGGATTTTAGAAAGTAACTGCTAGGCTAAGAAGTACATACCATTGAAACATCAGCATCTGCATCATGACTCAATCTGCTCAGTGTGTCCATTACATTTACCTGAAATATAAAGATATTAGAATTGTCCAAAATATAAACAACATAACACTGAAAATGAACCACTGAACAAGCATTTAATTCATAACATGGAGAATGTCCCAGTATGTACTGGGCAAAATTAACAATTGGCTTTTATAGCAACAAAGATTTCCAGTAACTTATTACCTTGGGGTTCGAAATACAGAGGATACCAAGAGCAAGGGGTACTGCTCGTCTAATATTCTGCTCGCCATACTGTAACAGACGTTCAAGTGATCGTACAGCCATTTCAGCTCCTAATTCTTCAGACATGGCAATAAGAGCAATTCCAAGGACAGCTGGGCCTTGGTGTGTTTCACCTTTCTCAAGATGTTGTGAGCAAATACCAAGAAGTTTCTGAACCTGCATTAAGAATTGGGAAAACGTTGGAGCCATTAGAACACAGTTTGAAGCCGCTACAAGTCAGCAAACATGTTAAAATAGGGATTGAAGGTTAAGTACCTTGAGCACATTTCCTGTTCCAGCATATGCAAGGGACATCAGTGTTACGTCACAATATTTCCTGATCTTCTCATCAAATGTTTTAGAAACCTCCGCAGTAGCCTCAACACTTTCCTGAAATAGCTCGCTATTAATAAGTTATCTGATGTATTTACATTGCCTTGAATTATGATGAAGATGTGTGCATAAGCTGAATTTAGAATCAATAGCAACAACATAGTATGAAACAATTGCAATCAGCTTTCTAGTTGGATCCCAGAGATGCCATTCACAAAAGAGTAGGCGAATCCTTAAAACAAATAGCATTCTAAATAGATATATCCACTAAACACATAATATTTTTTTCGTGCATGACAAACTGAATGAAACTGTAAATGTTGAGT
This sequence comes from Triticum urartu, assembly GCF_056163025.1. Lineage (NCBI taxonomy): Eukaryota > Viridiplantae > Streptophyta > Magnoliopsida > Poales > Poaceae > Triticum > Triticum urartu. The sequence goes on along the minus strand of NC_141878.1, from coordinate 95,256,785 downwards.
ATTTACCTGCTTTCCAAGATATAGAAGGCCAAGCGCAACAGGAAGAAGGCGTATAATTGGCTCTGCCAGCTCGGCCTCACTACGCTCCATCAAGAAAAATATGATGGATTGTGCAATCTCTTCATTGCATGAACCAACAAACACCAATCCCAAAGCAACAGCAGTGAAGACCAAGACCTCGAGTGTTGCTTGGGGGTCTCCCAGTATAGCAGATAGTTGCACTCTTAGCTGGAATACAGGAAAACATGTTAGTACGAAATACATAACTGATGATAAGGTAACAACAGACAATAGCAAGCACCGATTTCCACCTCGTCCTTTTGAGAACCAGCATATGCGATACCAAGACCCAAGATTGCACCAATCCGTATGTTTGAGTCATCCTTGTTAACATACTCCATGAGGATAGCAAGTGCCTGGAAACAAATTCTTATTAAAGACAGAACTTGCATAATATCAGAGGGGGAGAGGAAGCAGCTAATAACTTGGAATACATACAGGGTCACAATCATTCTTCACACCGCATGTGACAACTCCAATACCTAGCAAAGCTCCAGCAACAACATGAGTATCAGTACTATGCAAGTACTTGTCGAGCTGGGCAAGCCCAGAATCAGTATCCCACAGGAGAATCATTCCCTGCAAGCAATAATTTCATTTAGTGGCTAGTTATAACGTAAAGAAACCTTGTTGTTAGGAATATAACTAATGATGTGATTGTACCAGGCTAGCTGCTGCACTGGCTTTTCCATGTTCCTTATTCTTAAATAACCAATTTCCAGAAGACCCACTACTGGAAGAATCAGATGGAGCAGTCATCAGCTTATCCTGCACAAAGGAACAAACTTAATATTCACTCTTGCCTCATATGGACCACAAATAACACTTTCTCCACAAAAACTAACCTGGCCAAATCCAGCATTCACGAATGCATTAACAAATGTTGCAGCCAAATTCTGTCTTGCAGAATCAAGACTGGAGCTGGCACCACGTCCGTCAATCAAATGGACCTAAAGATTAGAAAGTATAAGCATACTTTTATAATGGACTAAAAAGCCTACCATAAACATGAAATCGGTGAAATATAGGTCACCTTATAAATATCTTCTGGAGATTTTGCCTCCATAACTTCAATATCACGAGCAAGAGTGAGGTACCCCTCGCTCAGCTTGGTGTTATTAACTATTTCTTGTAACATTTCCTTGTCATTTTCATCTGCAGCTATCTCATCATCAATCTCCATGGCCAAACCCTTCAGAAGAGGAGAGCTCACGGTCAAATTTTGCAAGATAAGCTACTTTAAATTTAGACATAAACAACGAACCAAGGTTAAGGGTACAGACGGAATCAAAATTCACAGGGATGTGGAAAGAGGGAAAGGGAGGGAAAGCACATACATGGCGTGCAATGATGTATGAGAATTGCTTCTTGAGTACAAGATCGTCAGTTGCTGTGTAGACCTGCTTCACATACTGTATGGACTACAAATCATTGAGATGCATGTCAGTTTAAAGGTAATAACTAAACAGAGGAGTACAACTTTTAATAATTTTCTGCTTACCTTGTTGTCAAGAAGCAAAGCAATGCGCAATGCACTTGCAAGATCTTCGAACTTCATGTAAATGGTATATGCTATATCAAGTGCCAGCGTATCATCTGGAGAAGGGAGGAATCTGCAGTTTGAAATTGAGATGGAGCTAAACATTAATTCAAGTCAAATAAAATTCAAATTTATTATTTAAGAGAACTTTTTCCAGAAAATACATTGAGAGATGTACACAGTAGAAAAATAGCAGTGTATAACCTAATGTGTAGAGTTGTAGACATACCTAGACGAACTAGTGAGGTACAAACAAGTTCTTTTGTAGTTTGTTGAGTCAACATGCTCAACTAGCAAATCAAGGTCTTCAACCTGCAACGAAATACCATGCATCAGCATAACCATTGGTGAATAGCTACAGCTAATGTACTGTGAAAGTCAAAATACCTCCATCAGAAGATCTACAGCTTCAGGCTCAGCATTATGCTATTATACAAAAAATGACAAGAAAATAAACAAGGCGTCAATGCATCACCACAAAATTATTTTATAATGGAGGGAGTGTGTATGTTCACAATTTTCAATGAACAAACCTTCATGTGGAATGAGACAATTTGCTGCACTAGTTCCATTAACTCGTCAATCGGCATGTCATCACCCTGCAGAAATACAAAATTAACACTTGAGGTTTGAAATATATATATACACAAGAAATAGTAAAAAAAACAGAGATCATCTACTTAGTACGGTTGCAACCATGCAACATTAAAAAAAGACAAGTACATAAAATGTGATCGAGACTGGATATTACAATAAGGCAACCCAGTTACTCACTCCAGTTGTTGAAAAGATGATGTTTTGGGCATAAGTAAAGTACAATATCCAAAACTTTGACTACTAAAATTCAAACTTTGACTACTAATATCCTTTAAAATATCTCAGTTAGATAATCAAAAATCATATCGTCAATTAGTCTTCAATAGAATGTTTCATAAGTCTTCTTATGTTTAGCTTTATGAATATATCACAACACATAGTACTCAAAGCTGAATACTAGCGACTGCCGATGTCCACAACAGCAGCTTTTAGATAACTAGAGCGAGTAGGATATGGCAATTAACTACAGTAGTTCTGCAAACTGATTAAAACCTACAAGCATGACTAGTAGTCACCAAAATAATGAGGTAAATCACTTATTGTAAAAGGGGTAATAATATTTATCAAATTACATCAACGATGTCTAGATATGGTAGGAAGTTAAGCATCCTAAGTAAAACATAAAGGGTTATCACAATTAGGCAAATAGAAGAATGGAGGCACAAAAAGAGCAAGGCAGGAGTTCCACGTAGTAATGATACAAGGATGAGAGTTCCAACCTGGCGCTTTTGGAATTCTTGAGAAATTTCACCAGCCAGATTCCTGTCACGAGAAGGTTTCAGTAGAATCCAACAATTGTGTAAGTATAACAAATTACAAAACCCACAATGTCCATAAAAGCAATAATAAACTGAATTCAACAAGGTATCGGAGACTTGGTCAGATAGCTATATACAAATTAGCTATCACATAACATAAACCTTGCAGTCAGAACACATATAGCAACCAAAGTAGAATAGATAATGATGCATAATCAATATATGTCCACCATAAGGAACTTTTTATCTTATCATGGTACAACTAACTCATCGTAACAGTCCTAGGAATAGGCCATGTTGAGTATCATATGTCTGCCTAATTCAAACTTTAACCTCTTACTGGTAAGCATTTGTATTTCTGGGTATCAATATATGTCTGCCTAAATTTATGTAGTATTGTTCTTACCTCACATATTCATGACCCCAGGAACCAATGTCGCCTTCAGAGCCCAACAAACGATACCTCAGGCTCTCCTGAAACGATGAAAAGGCAAACTCTTAAGCAAGCTAACCTCAATTCCCACTGAAAGGTATTAAACTGAATTGTGGCAGAGTAGGAACATGGCAGGCACATACCCTTTCTCCTTCAGCAGACATTGTCAAGGCCAACACCGATAGTATGTCAGCCATGTACTTCTGCAAAACAGTTGTGTGGTTATATCAGCACTGTCCAGGATCAGTATTTAAATCACCGTACAACAAAGGTGTGAGTGTAAAGTATACCTTTAGCTCAGATTCTGGCATAGTTTCATAGTAGGACTTGAGGGTTCCATAGTGTGGGCGGAGGAATTTCAGTGGCTTTGGGACAGACGTCATCGAGCTTGTAGCTGAGCGAATCTCCTGCCTGGTAGGGGTCAAAATCTCAGTGGCAGCTAACAGAATTAAAGCAAGAAAACATTGTTTTTTACACAAACTACTACAGTGGCAGCACTCAACGAGACCTTGCCAGATAGATGGAACAAAAGTTACCAAAACTATAGCTACACATTCAAGGAATTCAGAGAGAGAGCAGAAATCTAAACTTATGGCAAGCCAAAGGAACGAATCTCCTGCCTGTAAAGGTCAAAATCTCAGTCGAGGGCACACAAAGGCTAATCTTTTTAGACAAACTAGAGTGACAGCAGTTCATAGTGGTTCGTCAGATAAGAGGGCAGAACTAGAGCCAGCCACTCATCAAATTCGCGCAGAGATCGGAAATCTAAACCTAGAGCAAGCAGCCGACGCACCACCAGACCTAGGCACGGGACAGAATTCGGGGACCAAAAACTGAATCTTGAGGTCCCAGCAAGGGAAGAGATTGTAGTACCTCATGCTCTCGAGGGCGAGCCTCTGCACGCCGGGATCCACGTCCTGCGCGCGCACCACGTAGAGCTCGAGCTGCTCCTTGAGCGCCAGGTCCTCCTCCGACTGCGCGCACCAAAGCAAAAAAACACATCAGGCGGGGCGAAAGCCGCAGATCGAAGCGAGACGCTCCCCGATCTCGGCCGGCCGGGAGAGACCGGGCGGAGGGGAGGGGGGACGGCGGGGGGAAGCTCACCAGATCGTCGTCCTTCTTGTCGTCCTTCTTCTTCCCCTTGGAGGAAGAAGGCTTGGCGGGCGGCGCGGGCTCCGAGGGCGCGGCGGCGGCGGCCCCGCCGTTGGGGTTCTCGGGCGGCGACATGGCAGCTGGCTGGATGGACGCCCGCGGATTCGATTCGCCGACGGCGCTGGCGGGCTGGCTGGCTAGGGTTCGGGGGGCGAGTGGTGCGGGGGTACGGTACGGAGGCGACTCGAGGTGCTGGGTGGGGGTTTATTTTCTGGAGAGGCTGAGGGGGAGGCGGAGGCGGAAGCGGAAGAGGGGATCTCCGCTTTGCTTGCGAGTTGGAGCCGGACGCGAGGTGGATGAACTTGTCACTCCTTTTCTGTCCCGATTTGCCCCTCCCCCAAGTTTGGATCTGGGCCGCCCGGCCTGCCTTGGACTCTGTTGTCACGGGTTCGGTCGGGTCGGCGCGGCCCAATAGTAATGGGCTGGTTTACGCTCAAAATATAGTAATGATGGGCTGGTGTTTCGGGCTTGTTGGGAGGAACCGCAAATACCAATAGAAGGCCCGTTTTTTCATTAATAACACCAGCCCATCGGGCGCGAATGCTAGTTCCTGCTTATAGCGAGGCTAGCATCTGCCTAAAGCCTATACACGATCCAATTCTCGTGTCTGGGGGATTGGGAGAGAGTCACTCAGGAAGGACCTTGGCACTTCAGGGGTGATGCGGTCATCCTTAAACCCTACGACGGTTTAGCAAAGCCATCGACTGTCCCACTGGATTCCATTGAAATCTGGATACAAGTTCATGATATTCCGCCTCTTTATGCCCATCTGGTGCCATCTCTAGCGGCGAAGGTGGGTGAAGTTCTCTATGCCGAGCCCCAATCGCCAGACTTTACAGGCAATTTTCATCGAGTGTGGGTACGGATCAATGTCACGAAACCCCTGAAAAATGCAGTGTCAATGATAAGAGATGGAAAACGACAGATATACAGAGTTAAATATGAAAAGCTCCCGGATTGGTGTGATGTTTGCGGTATGTTGGGGCATCTCTTCAAGGAGCACGGTTCGAGAATCCACCCACCATCAGCTTTAATTTTCAAGAACCTCCGAGCTTCATGGGTGATGCGCACTGGCCAAGGTCCCGAGGGTGGCCGGGGTCGACGAGGAGGACGCAGAGGTGGGCGTAATGGCGGTCGTGGAAGGGAAGAGCATTTTGATGACCAGGGTGAGGATAACAGCAAAGCAGTCGAGGAGGAAGATGCTGACATGGGTGAAGCCGGGCTGAACAGGAAGAGGGTAGCATCTAATGTGGACGAGGTGGCTGGGTCTGGTGTAGCCAAAACCATCCTGATGTTGGAGAATGGGACGAGCACATCAAACCCAGGGGATCCTTTGAGCCCTTCTTCGAAACAAGAGCCGAAGAGAAACAAGCACACACCTAAGGCTAGTGATAGGATCAGTGGGAAGAACAACACCAACAACACACCTTTTGATGCGCGTTTGGCGGGCTCCCTAGAGGGGTCGCGCCTAGCGCAATGAGTCTCCTCTGCTGGAACTGTCGCGGGGCTGGCAAGCCCGCGACAGTGAAAGAGCTTCGTGATATGACGAGGCAATATGCCCCTTCTATTCTTTGTATCTTAGAAACACAGATAGAAGGCTCACGTGTTGAGAATTTATCCAGTACTTTAGGTTTCAATAAAAGTTTTGCTGTTAGTAGCTCTGGTAGAAGTGGTGGTTTGGGATTTTTTTGGAATGATTCAATAAAAGTGGAAGTTTCTGGTTACTCAGAGTATCACATTGACGTGATTGTTGATGATTTGTTTGGAACAAAATCTAGAGTGACCTTCTTTTATGGGGAAGCTCAGGTAAACGAGAGATACAAAACATGGGATATGCTAAGAGGCATTGCTGGGACAAGCACTCTACCTTGGGCTGTAATTGGAGATTTTAATGAGGTGATACATGGCTATGAACATGATGGGGTGGGCAACAGAAGTCAAGCTCAGATGGACGCATTTCGAGACACACTCGATACATGTGGTCTGATGGATATTGGTTATACAGGGAACAAGTGGACCTTCGAGAGAAAAGTGACGGGGGGCACCTTCACCCGAGTTCGTCTTGACAGGTGTGTTGCCACCGCAGAATGGTTATTGTCCTACCCAGAGGCCATTCTTGAGCACAAAAACACTATTTCGTCCGATCACTCGGCACTTCTGCTTAGGGTCGACGTGCATGCATGCAGGGCGGGGCCCAGGAGTTTTAAATATGAATTGATGTGGGAAAGGGACCCCAGCCTGTTTGAATGTGTTCGGGACAGATGGACAGCGACGGCTGCGGACTCGGTGCATGCACTAAAGGACAAGCTGGGAGGATTGGCTGCCGGTCTATGTTGGGGAACGTAGCAGAAATTCAAAATTTTCCTACGTGTCACCAAGATCTATCTATGGAGAGACTAGCAACGAGGGGAAGGAGAGTGCATCTACATACCCTTGTAGATCGCTAAGCGGAAGCGTTCAAGTGAACGGGGTTGATGGAGTCGTACTCGTCGTGATTCAAATCACCGATGATCCTAGCGCCGAACGGACGACGCCTCCGCGTTCAACACACGTACGGAACGGAGACGTCTCCCATGCCTTGATCCAGCAAGGAGGAGGGAGAGGTTGATGGAGATCCAGCAGCACGACGGCGTGGTGGAAGTAGCGGGATTCCAACAGGGCTTCGCTAAGCGCTGCGGGAGGAGAAAGATGTGTCACGGGAGGGAGAGGGAGGCGCCAGGCCTTAGGTATCTTTGCTCCTCCTTTTCCCCACTATATATAGGGCCAAGGGAGAGGGGGGAGGCGCAGCCCTTGCCCCTTCCTCCAAGGAAGGGTGCGGCCAAGGGTGGGGAGGAGTCCATCCTCCCCAAGGCACCTCGGAGGTGCCTTCCCCCTTTAGGACTCTCCCCTTTTTTCTCTCTCTTGGCGCATGGGCCTCTTGGGGCTGGTGCCCTTGGCCCATATAGGCCAAGGCACACCCCCTACAGCCCATGTGGCCCCCGGGGCAGGTGGCCCCACCCGGTGGACCCCCGGGACCCTTCCGGTGGTCCCGGTACAATATCGGTGACCCCCGAAACCTTCCCGATGGCCGAAATAGCACTTCCTATATATAATTGTTTACCTCCGGACCATTCCGGAACTCCTCGTGACGTCCGGGATCTCATCCGGGACTCCGAACAACTTTCAGGTTACCGCATACTAATATCTCTATAACCCTAGCGTCACCGAACCTTAAGTGTGTAGACCCTACGGGTTCGGGAAGCATGCAGACATGACCGAGACGTTCTCCGGTCAATAACCAACAGCGGGATCTGGATACCCATGTTGGCTCCCACATGTTCCACGATGATCTCATCGGATGAACCACGATGTCAAGGACTTAATCAATCCCGTATGCAATTCCCTTTGTCGAGCGGTATTGTACTTGCCCGAGATTCGATCGTCGGTATCCCGATACCTTGTTCAATCTCGTTACCGGTAAGTCTCTTTACTCGTTCCGTAACACATCATCCCGTGATCAACTCCTTGGTCACATTGCGCATATAATGATGTCCTACCGAGTGGGCCCAGAGATACCTCTCCGTTTACACGGAGTGACAAATCCCAGTCTCGATTCGTGCCAACCCAACAGACACTTTCGGAGATACCTGTAGTGCACCTTTATAGTCACCCAGTTACGTTGTGACGTTTGGTACACCCAAAGCATTCCTACGGTATCCGGGGGTTGCACAATCTCATGGTCTAAGGAAATGATACTTGACATTAGAAAAGCTTTAGCATACGAACTACACGATCTTTGTGCTAGGCTTAGGATTGGGTCTTGTCCATCACATCATTCTCCTAATGATGTGATCCCGTTATCAATGACATTCAATGTCCATGGTCAGGAAACCGTAACCATCTATTGATCAACGAGCTAGTCAACTAGAGGCTTACTAGGGACATGGTGTTGTCTATGTATCCACACATGTATCTGAGTTTCCTATCAATACAATTATAGCATGGATAATAAACGATTATCATGAACAAGGAAATATAATAATAATCAATTTATTATTGCCTCTAGGGCATATTTCCAACAGTCTCCCACTTGCACTAGAGTCAATAATCTAGTTCACATCACCATGTGATTAACATTCACAGGTCACATCGCCATGTGACTAACACCCAAGAGTTTACTAGAGTCAGTAGTCTAGTTCACATCACTATGTGATTAACACTCGATGAGTTCTGGGTTTGATCATGTTGCTTGTGAGAGAGGTTTTAGTCAACGGGTCTGAACCTTTCAGATGCGTGTGTGCTTTACAAATCTCTATGTCATCTCCTAGATGTAGCTACCACGTTCTATTTGGAGCTATTCCAAATAACTGTTCTACTTGGAGCTATTCTAAATTGTTGCTCCATTATACGTATCCGGTATCTCTACTCAGAGCTATCCGGATAGGTGTTAAGCTTGCATCGACGTAACCCTTTACGACGAACTCTTTTACCACCTCCATAATCGAGAAAATTCCTTAGTCCACTAGTTACTAAGGATAACTTTGACCGCTGTCCTGTGATCCATTCTTGGATCACTCTTGTACCCCTTGACTGACTCATGGCAAGGCACACTTCAGGTGCGGTACACAGCATAGCATACTGTAGAGCCTATGTCTTAAGCATAGGGGACGACCTTCGTCCTTTCTCTCTATTCTGCCGTGGTCGAGCTTTAAGTCTTAACTTCACACCTTACAACTCAGGCAAGAACTCCTTCTTTGACTGATCCATCTTGAACACCTTCAAGATCATGTCAAGGTATGTGCTCATTTGAATGTACCATTAAACGTTTTGATCTATCCTTATAGATCTTGATGCTCAATGTTCAAGTAGCTTAATCCAGGCTTTCCATTGAAAAACACTTTCCAATAACCCTATATGCTTTCCAGAAATTCTACGTCATTTCTGATCAACAACATGTCAACAACATATATTCATCAGAAATTCTATAGTGCTCCCACTCACTTCTTTGGAAATACAAGTTTCTCATAAACTTTGTATACACCCAAAATCTTTGATCATCTCATCAAAGCATACATTCCAACTCCGAGATGCTTACTCCAGTCCTTAGAAGGATTGCTAGAGCTTTGCATACTTATTAGCATCTTTCAGGATTGACAAAACCTTCCGGTTGTATCACATACAACCTTTCCTCAAGAAAATCGTCGAGGAAACAATGTTTTGACATCCTATCTGCAAGATTTCATAAATAACGCAGTAATCACTAATATAATTCCAACAGACTCTTAGCATCGCTACGAGTGAGAAAGTCTCATTGTAGTCAACTCCTTGAACTTGTCGGAAAACATCTTAACGACAAGTCGAGCTTTCTTAATGGTGACATTTACCATCATTGTCCGTCTTCCTTTTAAAACCATCTGCACTCAACAGCCTCACGACCATCAAGTAGTTCTTCCAAAGTCTACACTTTGTTTTCATACATGGATCCTCTCTCGGATTTTATGGCCTCGAGCCATTTATCGTAATGGGGGCCCACCATCGCTTCTCCATAGCTCGTAGGTTCATTGTTGTCTAGCAACATGACTTCCAAGACAGGATTACGTACCACTCTGAAGTAGTACGCATCCTTGTCATCCTACGATGTTTGGTAGTGACTTGATCTGAAGTCTCATGATCAATATCATAAGCTTCCACTTCAATTGGTGTAGGTGCCACAGGAACAACTCTTTGTGCCCTGCTATACACTAGTTGAAGTAACGGTTCAATAACCTCATCAAGTCTCCACCATCCTCCCACTCAATTCTTTCGAGAGAAACTTTTCCTCGAGAAAGGACCCGATTCTAGAAACAATCCCTTATTGCTTTCGAATCTGAGACAGGAGGTATACCCAACTGTTTCGGGTGTCCTATGAAGATGTATTTATCCGCTTTAGGTTCGAGCTTATCAGCCTGAAACTTCTTCACATAAGCGTCGCAGTCCCAAACTTTTAAGAAATGACAGCTTAGGTTTCTCTAAACCATAGTTCATACGGTGTCATCTCATCGGAATTACGTGGTGCCCTATTTAAAGTGAATGTGGTTGTCTCTAATGCCTAACCCATAAACTATCGTGGTAATTCGATAAGAGACATCATGGTATGCATCATATCCAATAGGGTGCAGTTATGATGTTCGGACACACCATCACACTATGGTGTTCCAGGCTGTATTAGTTGTGAAACAATTTCCACAATGTCTTAATTCTGTGCCAAACTCGTAATTCAGATATTCATCTCTATGATCATATCATAGATCTTTTTATCCTCTTGTTATGACGATCTTTCAACTTCACCCTGAAATTACTTGAACCTTTCAATAATTCAGACTCGTGATTCATCAAGCAAATATACTCAACATCTACTCAAATCATCTGTGAAGTAAGAACATAACGATATCCACTACATGCCTCAGCACTCGTTGGACTGCACACATCAAAATGTATTACTTCCAACAAGTTGCTTTCTGGTTCCATTTTACTGAAACCGAGGCTTTCAGTCATCTTGCCCATGTGGTATGATTTGCATGTCTTAAGTGATTCAAGATCAAGTGAGTTGAAACGGTCCATTTGCATGGAGTTTCTTCATGCATATACACCAATAGACATGGTTCGCATGTCTCAAACTTTTCAAAAACGAGTGAGCCCAAAGATCCATCAACATGGAGCTTCTTCATGCGTTTTATACCGATATGACTTAAGTGGCAGTGCCACAAGTAGGTGGTACTATCATTACTATCTTTTGGCATGAACATGTGTATCACTACGATCGAGATTCAAATAAACCATTCATTTTAGGTGCAAGACCATTGAAGGTATTATTCAAATAAACAGAGTAACCGTTATTCTCCTTAAATGAATAACCGTATTGCGATAGACATAATCCAATCATGTCTATGCTCAACGCAAACACCAAACTCGATGGTAGAGGGAGCGTGCGATGCTTGATCATATCAACATTGGAAACACTTCCAACACATATCGTCAGCTCACCTTTAGCTAGTCTCCGTTTATTCCGTAGCTTTTATTTCGAGTTACTAACACTTAGCAACCGAACCAGTATCTAATACCCTGGTGCTACTAGGAGTACTAGTAAAGTACACATTAACATAATGTATATCCAATATACTTCTATCGACCTTGCCAGCCTTCTAATCTACCAAGTATCTAGGGTAATTCTGCTCCAGTGGCTGTTCCCTTTATTACAGAAGCACTTAGTCTCGGGTTTGGGTTCAACCTTGGGTTTCTTCACTAGAGCAGCAGCTGAATTGCCGTTTTATGAAGTATCCCTTCGTGCCCTTGCCCTTCTTGAAACTAGTGGTTTCACCAACCATCAACAATTGATGCTCCTTCTTGATTTCTACTTTTGTGGTTTCAAACATCACGAACATCTCAAGGATCATCATACATGTCCCCGATATATTATAGTTCATCACGAAGCTCTAGCAGCTTGGTGGTAATGACTTCGGAGAAACATCACTATCTTATCTGGAAGATCAACTCCCACTTGATTCAAATGATTGTTGTACTCAGACAATCCGAGCACAAGCTCAACAATTGAGCTTTTCTCCCTTAGTTTGCAGGTTAAGAAAATCGTCGGAGGTCTTATACCTCTTGACGTGGGCACAAGCCTGAAATTCCAATTTCAGCCCTCAAAACATCTCATATGTTTCGTGACGTTTCAAAACGTCTTTGGTGCCTCAACTCTAAACCGTTTAACTGAACTATCATGTAGTTATCAAAACGTGTATGTCAGATGTTCGCAACATCCACACACAACGTTCGAGGTTTAGCACACTGAGCGGTGCATTAAGGACATAAGCCTTCTAAGAAGCAATGAGGACAATCCTCAGTTTATGGACCTAGTCCGCATAATTGCTACTATCAACTTTCAACTAATTTTTCTCTAGGAACATAACTAAACAGTAGAACTAAAGCGCGAGCTACGACATAATTTGCAAAATCCTTTTGACTATGTTCAGGATAATTAAGTTCATCTTATGAACTCCCACTTAGATAGACATCCCTCTAGTCATCTAAGTGATTACATGATCCGAGTCAACTAGGCCGTGTCCGATCTGTGCGTGAGACGGACTAGTCAACGTCGGTGAACATCTTCATGTTGATCGTATCTTCTATACGACTCATGCTCGACCTTTCGGTCTTCTGTGTTCCGAGGCCATGTCTGTACATGCTAGGCTCGTCAAGTTAACCCTAAGTGTTTTTGCATGTGTAAAACTGTCTTACACCCGTTGTATGTGAACGTAAGGATCCATCACACCCGATTAACACGTGGTGCTTAGAAACGACGAACTGTAGCAACGGTGCACAGTTAGGGGAGAACACTTCTTGAAATTGTTGTAAGGGATCATCTTATTTACTACCGTCGTTCTAAGCAAATAAGATGTATAAATATGATAAACATCATATGCAATCAAATAATAGTGACATGATATGGCCAATATCATATAGCTCCTTTGATCTCCATCTTGGGGCTCCATGATCATCTTGTCACCGGCATGACACCATGATCTCCATCATCGTGTCTTCTTGAAGTTGTCACGTCATCTATTACTTCTACTACTACAGCTAACGGTTAGCAATAAAGTAAAGTAATTACATGACGTTTATGTTGACACGCAGGTCATAAATAAATAAAGACAACTCCTATGGCTCCTGCCGGTTGTCATACTCATCGACATGCAAGTCGTGATTCCTATTACAAGAACATGATCAATCTCATACATCACATATATCATTCATCACATCCTTTGGCCATATCACATCACATAGCATACCCTGCAAAAACAAGTTAGACGTCCTCTAATTGTTGTTTGCATGTTTTACGTGGCTGCTATGGGTTTCTAGCAAAAATGGTTCTTACCTACGCAAAGACCACAACGTGATATGCCAATTGCTATTTACCCTTCATAAGGACCCTTTTCATCGAATCCGATCCGACTAAAGTAGGAGAGACAGACACCCGCTAGCCACCTTATGCAACTAGTGCATGTCAGTCGGTGGAACCTATCTCACGTAAGAGTACGTGTAAGGTCGGTCCGGGCCGCTTCATCCCACGATGCCGCCGAATCAAGATAAGACTAGTAACGGCAAGCATATTGAACAAAATCAACGCCCACAACTACTTTGTGTTCTACTCGTGCATAGAATCTACGCAATAGACCTAGCTCATGATGCCACTGTTGGGGAACGTAGCAGAAATTCAAAATTTTCCTACGTGTCACCAAGATCTATCTATGGAGAGACTAGCAACGAGGGTAAGGAGAGTGCATCTACATACCCTTGTAGATCGCTAAGCGGAAGCGTTCAAGTGAACGGGGTTGATGAAGTCGTACTCGTCGTGATTCAAATCACCGATGATCCTAGCGCCGAACGGACGGCGCCTCCGCGTTCAACACACGTACGGAACGGAGACGTCTCCCATGCCTTGATCCAGCAAGGAGGAGGGAGAGGTTGATGGAGATCCAGCAGCACGACGGCGTGGTGGAAGTAGCGGGATTCCAACAGGGCTTCGCTAAGCGCTGCGGGAGGAGAAAGATGTGTCACGGGAGGGAGAGGGAGGCGCCAGGCCTTAGGTATCTTTGCTCCTCCTTTTCCCCACTATATATAGGGCCAAGGGAGAGGGGGGAGGCGCAGCCCTTGCCCCTTCCTCCAAGGAAGGGTGCGGCCAAGGGTGGGGAGGAGTCCATCCTCCCCAAGGCACCTCGGAGGTGCCTTCCCCCTTTAGGACTCTCCCCTTTTTTCTCTCTCTTGGCGCATGGGCCTCTTGGGGCTGGTTCCCTTGGCCCATATAGGCCAAGGCACACCCCCTACAGCCCATGTGGCCCCCGGGGCAGGTGGCCCCACCCGGTGGACCCCCGGGACCCTTCCGGTGGTCCCGGTACAATACCGATGACCCCGAAACTTGTCCCGATGGCCGAAATAGCACTTCCTATATATAATTCTTTACCTCCGGACCATTCCGGAACTCCTCGTGACGTCCGGGATCTCATCCGGGACTCCGAACAACTTTCGGGTTACTGCATACTAATATCTCTATAACCCTAGCGTCACCGAACCTTAAGTGTGTAGACCCTACGGGTTCGGGAAGCATGCAGACATGACCGAGACGTTCTCCGGTCAATAACCAACAACGGGATCTGGATACCCATGTTGGCTCCCACATGTTCCACGATGATCTCATTGGATGAACCACAATGTCAAGGACTTAATCAATCCTGTATACAATTCCCTTTGTCTATCGGTACGATACTTGCCCGAGATTCGATCGTCGGTATCCCGATACCTTGTTCAATCTCGTTACCGGCAAGTCTCTTTACTCGTTCCATAACACATCATCCCATGATCAACTCCTTTATCACATTGTGCACATTATGATGATGTCCTACCGAGTGGGCCCAGAGATACCTCTCCGTTTACACGGAGTGACAAATCCCAGTCTCGATTCGTGCCAACCCAACAGACACTTTCGGAGATACCCGTAGTGCACCTTTATAGTCACCCAGTTACGTTGTGACGTTTGGTACACCCAAAGCACTCCTACGGTATCCGGGAGTTGCACAATCTCATGGTCTAAGGAAATGATACTTGACATTAGAAAAGCTTTAGCATACGAACTACATGATCTTGTGCTAGGCTTAGGATTGGGTCTTGTCCATCACATCATTCTCCTAATGATGTGATCCCGTTATCAACGACATCCAATGTCCATGGTCAGGAAACCGTAACCATCTATTGATCAACGAGCTAGTCAACTAGAGGCTTACTAGGGACATGGTGTTGTCTATGTATCCACACATGTATCTGAGTTTCCTATCAATACAATTCTAGCATGGATAATAAACGATTATCATGAACAAGGAAATATAATAATAATCAATTTATTATTGCCTCTAGGGCATATTTCCAACAGTCTATCCACCTAGGATCGGGAGACCTTTGGAAGTGTGCGCCAGGAGATAAAAAATCTAAAGGAGCAGCTGGATATGCTCCGATCACAGCCGACAAGGGCGGCTCCTTCACACATGGAAGTGAAGATAACTGATCGATTAGTTGAACTGTACCACCGCGAAGAGATTTTGTGGAGACAAAGGGCAAGGCTGGATTGGCTAGTTCATGGAGACAAAAACACGTATTTTTTCCATCTTCGAGCTAGTCGGAGGCGAAGAAAGAACCAAATCAAAGCCTTGACACGTCCTGACGGGAGCCTCACTAAGGATAAGGCAGAATTGGAAAATATGACCACAGAGTTTTACAAAACACTTTATACTTCGGAGGGGGTCAATAACATGGAAGAGGTCCTCCATCATGTGCCAGTCAAAGTCACGCCAGCCATGAACAATATGTTGAATGCACCATATCAGGAGGAAGAGGTGAAAAGAGGCCTTTTTCAGATGTTTCCGACTAAGGCTCCGGGACCCGATGGCTTCCCCGCCCATTTTTTCCAGCGACATTGGGATATTTGTGGGGAGGAAGTGACGAAGGCAGTGTTGAAAATCATTAATGGGACGGAGTCAGCAGCATGCATTAACGAGACAGTATTGGTACTCATACCAAAGGTAAAAAACCCGACCCTGCTATCACAACTTTGACCCATTAGTTTATGTAACGTCCTATATAAGATTGCATCGAAAGTGATTTCTAACCGTCTGAAACAAGTGCTTCCAGAAATAATTTCTGAGTAACAATCAGCCTTTGTCCCAGGAAGGCTCATAACTGATAATATCATCACAGCATATGAATGTCTTCATTTTATGAAGAGGAACAGGGCAAAGAAGAACCAGCACAGTGCTCTCAAATTGGACATGATGAAGGCCTATGATAGATTTGAATGGGCATATTTGAGGGCGATCATGATAAAGCTTGGTTTTTCAGAAGGGTGGGTAAACATCATCATGGATATGGTAAGCTCGGTCAAATTTTTTGTCCTGATGAATGGGAGAAAGTTGGAGCAGTTTTCGCCTTCACGAGGTATTAGGCAAGGGGACCCTATATCCCCATACTTGTTCTTGATTGCAGCAGAGGGCCTTTCGTGCCTATTGAAATCAAAGAGTGAGTCATCAAACCTTCATGGTATAACTGTGGCACCTACGGCGCCGCCAGTAAACCATTTACTTTTCGCAGATGACAGCCTGCTGTTTTTTAAGGCCAACAGTATGGGAGCTACAGAGGTCCACCAAACCTTGGATGTGTACTGCCAAGCTTCGGGTCAGCGCATAAATTATGATAAGTCGTCAATCTTTTTCAGCAAAGGAGTTCCTGATAGTGTGCGCCAGCAAATCAAAGATATATTGCATGTACCCAAGGAAACTTTGAATGAAAAGTATCTAGGGATGCCGAGTGACATTGGTACCTCTAAGAATGGAGCGTTTAAGTACTTGAAAGATAGACTCTGGAACAAGGTCCAAGGATGGATAGAAAAACACTTGTCTACGGCGGGCAAAGAAGTTTTGGTTAAATCAGTTGCACAAGCAGTCCCGGTATATTCCATGTCATGTTTCAAGCTGCCACGAGGTCTGTGCGAACATCTGAACATGTTGATTCGGAAATTCTGGTGGGGGAGTAAGAATGGAAAACGAAAGCCTAACTGGGTATCATGGAAGGCCATGACACAACCGAAAAACATGGGGGGCTTGGGATTCAAAGATTTTGAACTTTTTAACTTGGCCATGTTAGCCAAGCAGGCCTGGAGAATATTGCAAAACCCCGAGTCCCTAAGTGCCCGCATATTGAGAAGTATTTACTTCCCAACTTCCTCCTTTTTGGAAGCTCATCTGGGTAGTCATCCAAGTCAAATCTGGCGAGCGGTAATAGAAGGGAAGGAAGTGCTAAAACAGGGGTTGATTAAATGGATTGGCAATGGAGAGTCAACTGATATTTGGAACGACAACTGGCTGCCCCGTACGGAGATGATGCGGCCCTATGGTAGCAAGGTTGTGAACCCTCCGTCACAACTCTCAGAATTGATAGATGCAACATCGGCCACATGGAATAATGAGAAGGTAGCACAAGTTTTTCTGCCAATGGATGTCTCGGTTATCCTGACCATTCCCCTCTGCACAAGGAATATTCTAGATTTCTGGTCATGGCATTATGAATCATCAGGGGTTGAAAGGGCATTTCCCTACTTTATGTTTTGGATGATGATGACAACCCTTTGTGGTCTAATCATGTGCTATATGTTTCAGGTTCTCGATGCTTAGGCTTACATCGGATTGCTATTGCCTCTCAAAGGAAAAGATCGAAGACGTGTCCTCTACGCTTTTATTTTCTTTGGTCGTAGAGTACCCGTACTATCAAGAGGGAATCCTCATTAGGAAGCTCTGGGGGAATCAGTTCACGTACACTTTTCTCACCCTCTCTTTGCCTTCCTCAGGTGTGTGTGGGAGAGAGAGTTTTCCTTGCCTCTTCCCCTCTTTTCTGCTCACTGTGTCTGCCCAGCGGTTGTATCGCTCTCTAGAGCGGTTGTACCGCTAGGTCTTGTCGCTCACCAGCTTTGCTCGAGCGGTTATACCGCTGCCTCCGGGCGGTGGTACCGCCACCATGCTCTGCAACAGCTGGGGCGGTGGTTCCGTCCATGCACCGCTCAAGTACCGCTCTCGCTTCTGGTTTGATGCGGTTCTTGGGCGGTAGTAGCCCGGTTGGTCTGGTCGTTCCACGATGACCGGTACCACCGGTGGTCCGAGCGGTTCTTCCACTCAGGACTTAGCCGCCCAAGAGCTCAAGGCCATGCGGTTGTTCCGGCCAGGCACCGCCCAAGTACCGGCCAAGCTCCTGTTTTGATGCGGTGGTTGTGCGGTAGCCAGGCGGTTAGTCCGGTTATTTCTCTTAGCCGGTACTACCGCCCGCCTGTCTGGTTGTACCGCTTGGTAGGGTTCTGCAGTTACACCGTGAGTCCCGGTTGTACCGCTGTAGTGCAAAAAACGCAGTAACGGTTGGAAATGTGGGTGACTATTTAAGGGGGCTTCTCCCACCTACCACTCCTACCTTTGACCTCTCTCACTCCACCATTAATGCCCTTCAAGCTCTCTTGCCCGATCTCTCTCTCTAGCCACTCAAACTTGTTGATTTGCTAGGGATTGAAGGAGGAGACCTAGATCTACACTTCCACCAAAGGATATTTGCTTCCCCCATACTTCCTTGTGTGGATTTTGTTACTCTTGGGTGTTTGAGCACCCTAGACGGTTGAGGTCACCTCGGAGCCATATTCCATTGTGGTGAAGCTTCGTGGTTTTTGTTGGGAGCCTCCAATTAAGTTGTGGAGAGAGCCCCAACCTTGTTTGTAAAGGTTCGGTCGCCGCCTTCAAGGGCACCAATAGTGGAATCATGGCATCTCGCATTGTGTGAGGGCGTGAGGAGAATACGGTGGCCCTAGTGGCTTCTTGGGGAGCATTGTGCCTCCACACCGCTCCAACGGAGACGTACTTCCTCTCAAAGGGAAGGAACTTCGGCAACACATCCTCGTCTCCACCGTCTCCACTCTTGGTTATCTCGTGCCTTTATTTGAGCAAGGTTACTTGTTTCATATCTCTTGCTTGCTTGTGTACCTATCCTCGTTGCATCATATAGGTTGCTCACCTAGTTGCATATCTAGACAACCTACTTTGATGCAAAGTTTAAATTGTTAAAGAAAAGCTAAAAATTGTTAGTTGCCTATTCACCCCCCCTTTAGTCAACCATATCGATCCTTTCAATTGGTATCAGAGCCTCATCTCTTTATTAAGGACTTTACCGTCCAAAGAGTATGGTTGATACCGTAGACGGTGTGGAGGAACACTCCGGTGTGAATCCGATCTCATCTACGGGAGATGGGGGAACTTCGGTCTCTCGTGAGGAGTTCAATGTGGCCTTGGAGACATTGAAAACCTCCATGACGACCGAAGTCGAAAGCATGTTTACTAAATTTCTTGACGGGCTTAAACTATCCACCGCACCGTTGAAAGTGGGTGATCCTGCCAACAAGGTGACGGATGCTATCCCCGACAAGGGGGAAGCTAGTAGTGAAAAGGCTCCTTCTTCTAGTGGCAAGAATGGCACCGGCATCTTTGCCCATGTGGAACCACCACTTGTTTATGGTGGACCGGTTCCTTCCACTCATTTGAATCATGCTGGTCCTCCCCCTAAGATTGTGAAAAATGAGGATTTTGATTCTTGGGTTTACCGCTTTAAACGTCATTTAAATCATGTGAACACTAACCTTTGGAGAATCATTGAAGAAGGTTTCTATCCACATGATCCAAGCAACTTCACTCCTCGAGAAGCCGCGGACAATCAATTCAATGAGAATGCTCTCTTCATCATTCAAGATGCAATTCCACCCGAAGACCTACCTCATCTTCGTCCTTTCGCCTTGGCCAAAGATGCATGGCATTGTGTCGTGTCTCTCTACCGGGGAAGCGCAAGCATTCAACGCTCCAACTATGAAGTGGTACAAGATGAGGCTGATGAGTTTGCAATGAAGGAAGATGAAGAACCTCGTGAGCTCTATCGGAGAGTAACCAAACTCGCGGTCTCACTACGAGATCACGGGAGCAAGGACACAGATGACAATTGGATCAAGCGCAAATTCCTCAAGGCAATGATGCCCTATCACAAGGCCATGTCCTCCGTCATTCGTCAAAGACCGGACTTCCACACTTTGACCTTAAGCGAAGTGTTGGATGAGTTTGTGGCCATGAACGTTTTGGACAAGACCGCCGACAATGCGGTGCTCTGTTCTCAACGGGCAAAGAAGCCTAACCTTCCATTAAAGGCCAAGCTCATCGTGGAAGACGAAGAAGAGGAAGAAGAGGAGAGCAACCCCGAATATACGAAGTATGCATATCATGAACACATGGCACTTGCTTCAAGGCAATTTTGGAGCAAGAAAAACTCGAGGCCAAACTTTAGCAAAAACAACTCGAGTGGTACAAGGGGCAAGCAACGTGTAAGGACTTGCTACAATTGCAGCAACGTGAGTCATTTCGTTGCGGAATGCCCGTATGAGAAGAGGGAAGACAATGGTGGCAAGCTCATCCGAAAGGACAAGGCCAAGTCGTTCCCCAACAAGAACAACTTCTCCAAGAAGACTCCTCCCAAGGCTTTGGTTGTGCAAGAAGAGTACAATGAGGATGATGATGATGATGAGTCGGTTGCCATGGCCTCCGTTGCCATTGCAACAACGTCACGGGTGTCTCTCTTCGACTCACCCAACGAGAGCATCACCGCCAAGTGCCTCATGGCTAAAGCCACCAACAAGGTAACCTCCAACATCAAAACTACCATCATTAATCATCCTTCCCCGACGGATTGCATTAATGAACTTGAGGGAGCTAATGTGGAGGCTAACGAGTTTGAGGCCTTTATGGGCAAACTCAAGGGAAAATCCAAGAAGCACTTTGTTGCTCTCTTGGAACAACTTGGTGAAGCCAATGACATGATCGAGGCTCACGAGGACACCATCTCTAAGATGGAAGGGCATAGTCGTGACTATGCCGATGAGATCTCGGATCTTTCTAATGCTCTTGAGGAAGAGCGTGGTCTTCGTTTAGCTCTTGAGGAGTCACACAACATTGATCATGCTAAGTTAAAGAAAGATTATGATCATGACCTCATTGTTTCTCGTGTGCTAAATTCCGAGAAGGCCAAACTCAGGGTTGATCTTGCTAGACTCAAATAGGAGTTTGATATACTTGACAAGGCCCACAAGGCCTTGAAGGGTATTCATGCTAGTCTCAAGGAGTCTCATGATCAACTCCAAGTGAAGCTAACTAAGGAGAAAGCAACTTTTCCTCATATGGTTTTAATTGATAATGCAAATGCTACTAACCCGTGTTGTGAGCATATACATCTTGTTGAGGAAAATGCTAAATTAAAGGAGCAACTTGAGAGAGGTCTTGCGACTTGCATACAAGGCAAGAAGAATCTCAACGACCTCTTGATCAACCAAAAGGGAGTTGTGGCCAAGGAAGGGGTTGGGTACATGCCCGACTCCAAGAACAAGAAGAAGAATGACAAGACCAAACGACCTCCTCCTCTCATGCAAACCTTTGTGAGGGAGGGAGAGAGTGCCCCCGAGGAGAAGAAGAAGAACAATGTCAAGAAGGGCAATGTCACCCCTGTTGGGGAACGTAGTAATAATTCAAAATTTTCCTACGTGTCACCAAGATCTATCTATGGAGAAACCAGCAACGAGGGGAGGGAGAGTGCATCTACATACCCTTGTAGATCGCTAAGCGGAAGCGTTCAAGAGAACGGGGTTGATGGAGTCGTACTCGTCGTGATCCAAATCACCGATGATCCTAGTGCCGAACGGACGGCACCTCCGCGTTCAACACACGTACAGCCCGACGATGTCTCCCATGCCTTGATCCAGCAAGGAGAGAGGGAGAGGTTGAGGAAGACTCCATCCAGCAGCAGCACAACGACGTGGTGGTGGTGGAGGAGTGTGGCAATCCTGCAGGGCTTCGCCAAGCACCACGGGATATGAGGAGAAAGAGAGGGAGGGCTGCACCAACAGGCAGAGATCAGATCGCGTGTATTGGGCAGCCCCTAGGCCTCATATATATAGGGGAAGGGGAGGAGGGTGCGCCCCCTCTAGGGTTCCCACCCCTAGAGGGGCGGCAGCCCTAGATGGGTCTTGGGGTGGCGGCCAAGAGGGGAAGAGGGGGGGGCGCCCCCTAGGGTGGGCCTTAGGGCCCATCTAAGCCTAGGGTTTCCCCTTCTCCTCCTTTGCCGCGCCTTGGGCCTTGTGGGAGGCGCACCAGCCCACTCAGGGGCTGGTCCCTCACCACTCTTGGCCCACGCAAGCCTCCGGGACTGGTGGCCCCACTTGGTGGACCCCCGGGACCCTCCCGGTGGTCCCAGTACGTTACCGATAAACCCCAAAACTTTTCTGGTGACCAAAACAGGACTTCCCATATATAAATCTTTACCTCCGGACCATTCCGGAACTCCTCGTGACGTCCGGGATCTCATCCGGGACTCCGAACAACATTCGGTAACCACATACAAACTTCCTTTATAACCCTAGCGTCATCGAACCTTAAGTGTGTAGACCCTACGGGTTCGGGAGACATGCAGACATGACCGAGACGTTCTCCGGTCAATAACCAACAGCGGGATCTGGATACCCATGTTGGCTCCCACATGTTCCACGATGATCTCATCGGATGAACCACGATGTCAAGGACTTAATCAATCCTGTATACAATTCCCTTTGTCTATCGGTACGATACTTGCCTGAGATTCGATCGTCGGTATCCCGATACCTTGTTCAATCTCGTTACCGGCAACTCTCTTTACTCGTTCCGTAACACATCATCCCATGATCAACTCCTTGATCACATTGTGCACATTATGATGATGTCCTACCGAGTGGGCCCAGAGATACCTCTCCGTTTACACGGAGTGACAAATCCCAGTCTCGATTCGTGCCAACCCAACAGACACTTTCGGAGATACCCGTAGTGCACCTTTATAGTCACCCAGTTACGTTGTGACGTTTGGTACACCCAAAGCACTCCTACGGTATCCGGGAGTTGCACAATCTCATGGTCTAAGGAAATGATACTTGACATTAGAAAAGCTTTAGCATACGAACTACATGATCTTGTGCTAGGCTTAGGATTGGGTCTTGTCCATCACATCATTCTCCTAATGATGTGATCCCGTTATCAACGACATCCAATGTCCATGGTCAGGAAACCGTAACCATCTATTGATCAACGAGCTAGTCAACTAGAGGCTTACTAGGGACATGGTGTTGTCTATGTATCCACACATGTATCTGAGTTTCCTATCAATACAATTCTAGCATGGATAATAAACGATTATCATGAACAAGGAAATATAATAATAATCAATTTATTATTGCCTGTAGGGCATATTTCCAACAGTCTCCCACTTGCACTAGAGTCAATAATCTAGTTCACATCGATATGTGATTAACACTCAAGGTCACATCCCCATGTGACTAACACCCAAAGAGTTTACTAGAGTCAATGATCTAGTTCACATTTACCATGTGATTAACACTCGATGAGTTCTGGGTTTGATCATGTTATGCTTGTGAGAGAGGTTATAGTCAACGGGTCTGAACCTTTCAAATCCGTGTGTGCTTTACAAATCTCTATGTCATCTCCTAGATGCAGCTACCACGCTCTATTTGGAGCTATTCCAAATAACTGTTCTACTTGGAGCTATTCTAAATTGTTGCTCCATTATACGTATCCTGTATCTCTACTCAGAGCTATCCGGATAGGTGTTAAGCTTGCATCGACGTAACCCTTTACGACGAACTCTTTTACCACCTCCATAATCGAGAAAATTCCTTAGTCCACTAGTTACTAAGGATAACTTTGACCGCTGTCCTGTGATCCATTCTTGGATCACTCTTGTACCCCTTGACTGACTCATGGCAAGGCACACTTCAGGTGCGGTACACAGCATAGCATACTGTAGAGCCTATGTCTTAAGCATAGGGGACGACCTTCGTCCTTTCTCTCTATTCTGCCGTGGTCGAGCTTTAAGTCTTAACTTCATACCTTACAACTCAGGCAAGAACTCCTTCTTTGACTGATCCATCTTGAACACCTTCAAGATCATGTCAAGGAATGTGCTCATTTAAAAGTACCATTAAGCGTTTTGATCTATCCTTATAGATCTTGATGCTCAATGTTCAAGTAGCTTAATCCAGGCTTTCCATTGAAAAACACTTTCCAAATAACCCTATATGCTTTCCAGAAATTCTACTTAATTTCTGATCAACAATATGTCAAAAACATATACTCATCAGAAATTCTATAGTGCTCCCACTCACTTCTTTGGAAATACAAGTTTCTCATAAACTTTCTATACACCCAAAATCTTTGATCATCATCAAAGCATACATTCCAACTCCGAGATGCTTACTCCAGTCCTTAGAAGGATTGCTGGAGCTTTGCATACTTATTAGCATCTTTCAGGATTAACAAAACCTTCCGGTTGTATCACATACAACCTTTCCTCAAGAAAATCGTCGAGGAAACAATGTTTTGACATCCAATCTACAAGATTTCATAAATAATGCAGTAATCGCTAATATAATTCCAACAGACTCTTAGCATCGCTATGAGTGAGAAAGTCTCATCGTAGTCAACTCTTTGAACTTGTCGGAAAACATCTTAACGACAAGTCGAGCTTTCTTAATGGTGACATTTACCATCATTATCCGTCTTCCTTTTAAAATCCATCTGCACTCAACAGCCTTATGACCATCGAGCTGTTCTGTCAAAGTCTACACTTTGTTTCCATACATGGATCCTCTCTCGGATTTTATGGCCTCGAGCCATTTATCAGAATCCGGGCCCACCATCGCTTCTCCATAGCTCGTAGGTTCATTGTTGTCTAGCAACATGACTTCCAAGACAGGATTACGTACCACTCTGAAGTAGTACGCATCCTTGTCATCCCACGAGGTTTGGTAGTGACTTGATCTGAAGTTTCATGATCACTATCATAAGCTTCCACTTCAATTGGTGTAGGTGCCACAGGAACAACTCCCTGTGCTCTGCCACACACTAGTTGAAGAGACGGTTCCATAACCTCATCAAGTCTCCACCATCCTCCCACTCAATTCTTTCGAGAGAAATTTTTTTCCTCGCGAAAGGACCCGATTCTAGAAACAATCCCTTATTGCTTTCGGATCTGAGACAGGAGGTATACCCAACTGTTTTTGGGTGTCCTATGAAGATGCATTTATCCACTTTGGGTTCGAGCTTATCAGCCTGAAACTTTTTCACATAAGCGTCGCAGTCCCAAACTTTTAAGAAATGACAGCTTAGGTTTCTCTAAACCATAGTTCATACGGTGTCATCTCATCGGAATTACGTGGTGCCCTATTTAAAGTGAATGTGGTTGTCTCTAATGCCTAGCCCATAAACTATCGTGGTAATTCAATAAGAGACATCATGGTACGCATCATATCCAATAGGGTGCAGTTATGATGTTCGGACACACCATCACACTATGGTGTTCCAGGCTGTATTAGTTCACAATGTCTCAATTCTGTGCCAAACTCGTAATTCAGATATTCATCTCTATGATCATATCATAGATCTTTTATCCTCTTGTCACGACGATCTTTCAACTTCACCCTGAAATTACTTGAACCTTTAAATAATTCAGACTCGTGATTCATCAAGTAAATATACTCAACATCTACTCAAATCATCTGTGAAGTAAGAACATAACGATATCCACTACATGCCTCAGCACTCAATGGACTGCACACATCAAAATGTATTACTTCCAACAAGTTGCTTTCTAGTTCCATTTTACTGAAAACGAGGCTTTCAGTCATCTTGCCCATGTGGTATGATTTGCATGTCTCAAGTGATTCAAAATCAAGTGAGTCCAAACGGTCCATTTGCATGGAGTTTCTTCATGCATATACACCAATAGACATGGTTCGCATGCCTCAAACTTTTCAAAAATGAGTGAGCCCAAAGATCCATCAACATGGAGCTTCTTCATGCGTTTTATACCGATATGACTTACGTGGCAGTGCCACAAGTAGGTGGTACTATCATTACTATCTTTTGGCATGAACATGTGTATCACTACGATCGAGATTTCAATGAACCATTCATTTTAGGTGCAAGACCATTGAAGGTATTATTCAAATAAACAGAGTAACCATTATTCTCCTTAAATGAATAACCGTATTGCGATAGACGTAATCCAATCATGTCTATGCTCAACGCAAACACCAAATAACAATTATTTAGGTTTAACACCAATCTCGATGGTAGAGGGAGCGTGCGATGCTTGATCATATCAACATTGGAAACACTTCCAACACATATCATCAGCTCACCTTTAGCTAGTCTCCGTTTATTCCGTAGCTTTTATTTCGAGTTACTAACACTTAGCAACCGAACCGGTATCTAATACCCTGGTGCTACTAGGAGTACTAGTAAAGTACACATCAACACAATGTATATCCAATATACTTCTATCGACCTTGCCAGCCTTCTCATCTACCAAGTATCTAGGGTAATTCTGCTCCAGTGGTTGTTCCCCTTATTACAGAAGCACTTAGTCTCGGGTTTGGGTTCAACCTTGGGTCTCTTCACTAGAGCAGCAGCGGAATTGCCGTTTCATGAAGTATCCCTTCTTGCCCTTGCCCTTCTTGAAACTAGTGGTTTCACCAACCATCAACAATTGCTGCTCCTTCTTGATTTCTACTTTCGCAGTGTCAAACATTGCGAATATCTCAAGGATCATCATATATGTCCCTGATATATCATAGTTCATCACGAAGCTCTAGCAGCTTGGTGGTAATGACTTCGGAGAAACATCACTATCTTATCTGGAAGATCAACTCCCACTCGATTCAAATGATTGTTGTACTCGGACAATCTGAGCACAAGCTCAACAATTGAGCTTTTCTCCCTTAGTTCGCAGGCTAAGAAAATCGTCGGAGGTCTTATACCTCTTGACGTGGGCACGAGCCTGAAATCCCAATTTCAGCCCTCGAAACATCTCATATGTTCCGCGACGTTTCAAAACCGTCTTCGGTGCCTCAACTCTAAACCGTTTAACTGAACTATCACATAGTTATCAAAACGTGTATATCAGATGTTCGCAACATCCACAGACAACGTTCGAGGTTCAGCACACTGAGCGGTGCATTAAGGACATAAGCCTTCTAAGAAGCAATGAGGACAATCCTCAGTTTACGGACCTAGTCCGCATAATTGCTACTATCAACTTTCAACTAATTTTTCTCTAGGAACATATCTAAACAGTAGAACTAAAGCGCGAGCTACGACATAATTTGCAAAATCCTTTTTGACTATGTTCAGGATAAACAAGTTCATCTTATGAACTCCCACTCAGATAGACATCCCTCTAGTCATCTAAGTGATTACATGATCCGAGTCAACTAGGCCGTGTCCGATCATCATGTGAGACGGACTAGTCAACATCGGTGAACATCTTCATGCTGATCGTATCTACCATACGACTCATGCTCGACCTTTTGGTCTTCTGTGTTCCGAGGCCATGTCTGTACACATGCTAGGCTCATCAAGTCAACCTAAGTGTTTCGCGTGTGTAAATCTGTCTTACACCCGTTGTATGTGAACGTTAGAATCTATCACACCCGATCATCACGTGGTGCTTCGAAACAACGAACTGTCGCAACGGTGCACAGTTAGGGGGAACACTTTCTTGAAATTTTAATGAGGGATCATCTTATTTACTACCGTCGTTCTAAGCAAATAAGATGTATAAACATGATAAACATCACATGCAATCAAAAAGTGACATGATATGGCCAAAATCATATTGCTCCTTTTGATCTCCATCTTCGGGGCTCCATGATCATCATCGTCACCGGCATGACACCATGATCTCCATCATCATGATCTCCATCATTGTGTCTTTATGAAGTTGTCTCGCCAACTATTACTTCTACTACTACAGCTAACGGTTAGCAATAAAGTAAAGTAATTACATGGCGTTGTTCAATGACACGCAGGTCATATAATAAATAAAGACAACTCCTATGGCTCCTGCCGGTTGTCATACTCATCGACATGCAAGTCGTGATTCCTATTACAAGAACATGATCAATCTCATACATCACATATATCATTCATCACATCCTTTTGGCCATATCACATCACATAGCATACCCTGCAAAAACAATTTAGACGTCCTCTAATTGTTGTTTGCATGTTTTACGTGGCTGCTATGGGTTTCTAGCAAGAACGTTTCTTACCTACGCAAAAACCACAATGTGATATGCCAATTGCTATTTACCCTTCATAAGGACCCTTTTCATCGAATCCGATCCGACTAAAGTGGGAGAGACAGACACCCGCCAGCCACCTAATGCAACTAGTGCATGTCAGTCGGTGGAACCGGTCTCACGTAAGCATACGTGTAAGGTTGGTCCGGGCCGCTTCATCCCACGATGCCGCCGAATCAAGATAAGACTAGTAACGGCAAGCATATTGAACAAGATCAATGCCCACAACTACTTTGTGTTCTACTCGTGCATAGAAACTACGCATAGACCTAGCTCATGATGTCACTGTTGGGGAACGTAGCAATAATTCAAAATTTTCCTACGTGTCACCAAGATCTATCTATGGAGAAACCAGCAACGAGGGGAGGGAGAGTGCATCTACATACCCTTGTAGATCGCTAAGCGGAAGCGTTCAAGAGAACGGGGTTGATGGAGTCGTACTCGTCGTGATCCAAATCACCGATGATCCTAGTGCCGAACGGACGGCACCTCCGCGTTCAACACACGTACAGCCCGACGATGTCTCCCACGCCTTGATCCAGCAAGGAGAGAGGGAGAGGTTGAGGAAGACTCCATCCAGCAGCAGCACAACGGCGTGGTGGTGGTGGAGGAGTGTGGCAATCCTGCAGGGCTTCGCCAAGCACCACGGGATATGAGGAGAAAGAGAGGGAGGGCTGCACCAACAGGCAGAGATCAGATCGCGTGTATTGGGCAGCCCCTAGGCCTCATATATATAGGGGAAGGGGAGGAGGGTGCGCCCCCTCTAGGGTTCCCACCCCTAGAGGGGTGGCAGCCCTAGATGGGTCTTGGGGTGGCGGCCAAGAGGGGAAGAGGGGGGCGCCCCTAGGGTGGGCCTTAGGGCCCATCTAAGCCTAGGGTTTCCCCTTCTCCTCCTTTGCTGCGCCTTGGGCCTTGTGGGAGGCGCACCAGCCCACTCAGGGGCTGGTCCCTCACCACTCTTGGCCCACGCAAGCCTCCGGGACTGGTGGCCCCACTTGGTGGACCCCCGGGACCCTCCCGGTGGTCCCGGTACGTTACCGATAAACCCCGAAACTTTTCCGGTGACCAAAACAGGACTTCCCATATATAAATCTTTACCTCCGGACCATTCCGGAACTCCTCGTGACGTCCGGGATCTCATCCGGGACTCCGAACAACGTTCGGTAACAACATACAAACTTCCTTTATAACCCTAGCGCCATCGAACCTTAAGTGTGTAGACCCTACGGGTTCGGGAGACATGCAGACATGACCGAGACGTTCTCCGGTCAATAACCAACAGCGGGATCTGGATACCCATGTTGGCTCCCACATGTTCCACGATGATCTCATCGGATGAACCACGATGTCAAGGACTTAATCAATCCTGTATACAATTCCCTTTGTCTATCGGTACGATACTTGCCCGAGATTCGATCGTCGGTATCCCGATACCTTGTTCAATCTCGTTACCGGCAAGTCTCTTTACTCGTTCCATAACACATCATCCCATGATCAACTCCTTTATCACATTGTGCACATTATGATGATGTCCTACCGAGTGGGCCCAGAGATACCTCTCCGTTTACACGGAGTGACAAATCCCAGTCTCGATTCGTGCCAACCCAACAGACACTTTCGGAGATACCCATAGTGCACCTTTATAGTCACCCAGTTACGTTGTGACATTTGGTACACCCAAAGCACTCCTACGGTATCCAGGAGTTGCACAATCTCATGGTCTAAGGAAATGATACTTGACATTAGAAAAGCTTTAGCATACGAACTACATGATCTTGTGCTAGGCTTAGGATTGGGTCTTGTCCATCACATCATTCTCCTAATGATGTGATCCCGTTATCAACGACATCCAATGTCCATGGTCAGGAAACCGTAACCATCTATTGATCAACGAGCTAGTCAACTAGAGGCTTACTAGGGACATGGTGTTGTCTATGTATCCACACATGTATCTGAGTTTCCTATCAATACAATTCTAGCATGGATAATAAACGATTATCATGAACAAGGAAATATAATAATAATCAATTTATTATTGCCTCTAGGGCATATTTCCAACAACCCCTCCTAATAAAGCCGGCGATTTTAATCCTTCTTATGTGTTATGTCGTGCTAGTGATGGGCATGTTTATGCCAAATTTGTTGGTTCTCTTCATGAATACATTGAATGGTCTATTTGGGTTCCTAAGACCCTTGTTACTAACATCAAAGGACCCATTACAAAATGGGTACCTAAAACCAAGCATTGATCTCTTGTAGGTGTTTGCTTCCGGTGGTGGATCATGGTTGCTCGATAGCGGAGCTACAAATCATATGACCGGATGCAAGGACTTGGTGGTGGACGTGCACAAGGTTCCATCTATGCCCACCAATGTCGAGTGGGGTGACGCCTCATCTTCTAAGGTATTGGGACTTGGCAAGGTGGTCATCTCTCATGATCTCACGATCGAGAAGGTCATGCTTGTTGAGTCCCTTGCATACAATTTACTTTCCGTTCGTCAACTTGCAATCATGGGCTTTGCCACTTTCTTTGATATCGATACCGTGGCCCTCTTGTGGAGCAAGACTCTTAAAGTAGCCTTTATTGGGCATGTCGAGAACGGTCTATATGTGATTAACTTTTCGGAGCGACCCACTAAGACCGCGACATGCCTAATGGCTAAAGTTGATGTGGGATGGCTTTGGCATCGCCGTTTAGCCCATGTCAATATGAGGTCTTTGCAAAGTCTCCTCAAGGGGGACCATGTCCGTGGACTGACGAATGTTAGTTTTGCTAAAGATCGTGCTTGCAGTGCCTGTATCGAAGGAAAGCTACATGAGAAGGCTCACCCTCCCACGACTATCATTTATTCAAAGAGGCCTTTGGAGCTCCTTCACATGGATCTCTTTGGGCCTCCATCCTTCGATAGTCTTGGAGGTAGGAAGTATTGCTTGGTGATTGTGGATGACTACTCAAGGTACACGTGGGTGTATTTCTTCAAGAGGAAGAGCGAGACCCAACAAACCGTCATTGACTTTGCAAATGAAGCACAACGTCAACACAATGCAAAGATCTTGACAATAAGAAGTGACAATGGCACCGAGTTCAAGAACTGCACCTTGGATGAATTTCTTAGTGATGAGGGAATCAAGCATCAATATTCCGCACCATACACCCCTCAACAAAACGGTGTTGCAGAGAGGAAGAACCGGACATTGATGGATGCGGCAAGGACCATGATGGCGGAGTTCAAGTCTCCGTACAACTTTTGGGCCGAAGCCATCAACACCGCGTGTCATGCATCCAATCGGTTCTACCTCCGCAAGGGCTTGAACAAGACTCCATATGAGATACTCACCGGTAACAAGCCCAACCTCAAGTACTTCCGGGTATTCAGGTGTAAGTGTTTCATTCTCAAGAAAGGTGTTCGGTTGTCTAAATTTGAGGCTAGAGCTCATGAGGGCATATTTGTTGGTTATGCTACAAACTCTCATGCTTACCGTGTCCTCAATAAATCCACGGGACTTATTGAGGAGACGTGTAACGTGGAGTTTGATGAGAATAACGGCTCCCAAGTGGAGCAAAGTGGCACTTGTGATGTAGGTGATGAAATTCCTCCTCAAGCCATAAGAAGAATGGGTGTTGGTTTTATCCTACCCATTGAGGAACCCTTTGTGGCCGAAGGAGAAGGACAATGCTCCACTCAAGTGGAGCCATCACCAACCCAAGGCCCACACGCTTCCGAAGAACAAAGTGAAGGCCCTCAACCTCATGAACAAGACCAAGGGCAAGATCATACTCAAGACGGTGTTGACACACCAAGTGATGCCCAAGGTCAAGTTCTCTCCCCCGAGCAAGTTCAAGATCAAGAACAAGTTCATGACGGCGCTCAAGATGATCAAGTAACCGCTCCTCAACTCACCACCGAGGAGGAATTAGAGCGTCGTGCCGCCAAGATTGCATCCAAGCTCTCCACCAAGGATCATCTCATGACGAATGTGCTTGGAAGCTTAAGAAAGGGGGTAAGCACTCGTAGACAATTAGCAAATTATTGTGAGCATCACGCGTTTGTATCTTGTGTGGAACCCCACAAGGTCTATGAGGCGCTATAAGATCCGGATTGGCTCAATGCCATGCACGAAGAACTCAACAACTTCGAGCGCAACAAAGTGTGGAGATTGGTACCAAGGCCAACGGGGAACCACAATGTCATTGGAACCAAGTGGATATTCAAGAACAAGCAAGATGCCCATGGGATTATCATTCGCAACAAGGCTCGTTTGGTAGCACAAGGCTACTCCCAAGTCGAGGGTATCGACTACGGTGAAACCTTTGCTCCCGTTGCTCGTCTTGAATCCATTCGCATGTTGATTGCATATGCTTCTCATCATAATTTTAAGTTACAACAAATGGATGTGAAGAGTGCTTTTCTTAATGGTCCCATTAATGAATTGGTTTACGTCAAGCAACCCCCCGGGTTCGAGGATCCCTACTTTCCCGATCATGTGTATCAACTCGATAAGGCGCTCTATGGCCTTAAACAAGCCCCACGTGCGTGGTATGACCACCTTACCGAATTGTTACAAGACCGTGGTTTTGAAGTTGGGCTAATCGACCCCACTCTTTTTACTAAGAAGGTCAAAGGGGAGTTGTTTGTGTGCCAATTATATGTTGATGATATTATCTTTGGTTCTCCTAACAAAGCTTTCAATGAGGAATTTGCCGCTCTCATGACCTCAAAGTTCGAGATGTCCTCCATGGGAGAGTTGAAGTTCTTTCTAGGGTTCGAAGTGAAGCAAAGAAGAGAAGGAACCTTCATCAATCAATCCAAATACACTCAAGACATGCTCAAGAGATTCAAGCTAAGTGACGTCAAGCCGGCTTCCACTCCAATGCCCACCAAGTGCCAACTTGACTTAGATCCCAATGGTAAAGTGGTGGATCAAAAGGTATATCGTTCCATGATTGGATCCTTGCTTTACCTTTGTGCATCTAGATCGGACATCATGTTGAGTGTGGGAATTTGTGCACGGTTTCAAGCCGCACCTAAGGAAAGTCACTATGTGGCGGTCAAACGAATCTTTCAATATTTGGCTCATACCCCAAACTTTGGCCTATGGTACCCTAGAGGATCAAACTTCAAGCTTGTAGGGTACTCGGATTCCGATTGGGCGGGAGACAAAGTGGATAGGAAGTCCACTTCCGGAGGGTGCCAATTCCTTGGTTGCTCTGTGGTAAGTTGGTCTTCCAAAAAGCAAAGTTGTGTGTCTCTCTCGTCCACTGAGGCGGAGTATGTTGCCGCCGGTAGTTGTTGTGCTCAACTCCTATGGATGAGGCAAACTTTAAAGGATTACGGTGTCACTTGTGACAAAGTGCCTCTTTGGTGTGACAATGAAAGTGCCATCAAGATCTCTCTCAATCCGGTGCAACATTTCAAGACGAAGCATATTGAGATTCGGTATCACTTCATCCGGGATCACATTAGACGAGGAGAGATCGAGCTCAACTATGTCAACACTCATGACAACCTTGCAGATATTTTCACGAAGCCCTTGGATGAAGCAAGATTTCGCGAGTTAAGGCATGAGCTAAATTACATTGATTCGAGCAATGTGGCTTGAACCCTTGCACACCCTACCACGCTCAATTTGTTGTCTATTTTAGGTGTAGGCATGGACATAGGGGGAGTGTTGTTCTCTCAATGAACTCTCTCTCTCACCCCATTATGCATAAATTGATTGTGTCTTTCACATTAGCCATATTTGATGGTACTTGTGCTTCAAAGACGAGTTTTGGTCATGGACCCAAGGATAATTCTTCGCGGTGCCATACCAATTGACTCAAACATAGGTGGCCTCGGCCACCGTCCTCTCTTTGGGAGGTTGGAGTTAGCCTTGTTGTTCTCGTGTTGTTTTCTCTCTTTCTATCTTTGCTCTTTGTGTTAGGTTCTCCTAGGGTGTTGTTTCTCTCCTGTTTTGTGCCCCTTCTTCCTCCCTTCGGATTGCACTCATTTGATATTGGCTTGGGCTTAGGTGGTCGGGCGGTACAACCGGTACCACGAGCGGTTCTACCACTGGTACCGGGTTATGCCGTCCCAAGGGTCTCCGTTCGGTGCTTGGGCGGTTCCACTGCACAAACCCATGGTAACCCACGTCCGATACTACCCGTTGATGCCGTGCGATACTACCGCTGCCTCCCAGGCACCGGAAGTACCACCTCCATCCACCGGTCTGTACCAGACGAGCGGTACAATTGCTCCCCTAAGCGGTTCTACCGGGGCGTGTGTACGGGACTATATACTCGACGGGGCTGAAGGGTTGTCTTTTTCCCTTCGTCCTCGTTCCTCTTTTTTTTCCCTAGCCGCCGGCCATCTCTACCCCTGCCCCGGAGTGCGTCTCGCGCTTCGGATCCTTGGCTCTCCGTGGATTCTCTCCGTGGAGGCCTCCCGATCTCTTCCCATGGATGGTGGTATTGCCTCGTGTTCTTTGCCTCTAGATTTTTTTAGGGTTCTTCCTTGTCTAGGGCTTTACTTATCTTTCCGCGTTTAGTGTTCGATCTATGGCTTAGAAGAGTTCTTTGTTAGCCTCCTGTCTTGTTTGCAGCACTTAGAATTCGGAATATTACTTGTGTGATTCGTATGCCTCGGTTAGATCTATCTTCCCTGGTAGTGCCACTGTCAGCGGTTCTACCGCCCCTACGGGCGGTACAACCGCTGGAGCGGTACTACCGGCGGAAGATCCGGTACAACCGGAGTATATCAACCACTAAGCACTGTTCTATCTTCTCTGTTGTTGCAACTTGTTCCTTTTCTGCTAGTGGGTGCAATCCTCTCATCCTTGTTGGGTTTTTGTGTGTTCTTTTCGTGTGTGTGTGTTCAGGTGGCTCTAGTTCTCGCTCTGCTCCTCGCAAGACCAAGAAGAGGGCACGAAGGACCTTGCGCCCGGTTGTGTCTGATGATGAAGAAGTTGTGATTCCCACCAAGCCCACTCGCCGTGAAAAGTCTGCAGCTGCTAAGCAACGTGTGGTTATGCCGTTGCATCGTTTGAAAGCCAAGGATTGGGAAGCCTTCCGCTCAAAGAATCCGTATGAGGTTCCCATTGCTCCCCGTTGGACCACTGTTCAGTTCCGGAATGAGATGCAAGTGCGGATTGTTCATGAACTCTTTGAGCACAACAAGAATAGATATGCCAAGCAGTGGACAATTGATTTTGATCATTGGAGAAACAACATGGAGTATTTGGGTGAGGCGCTAGCTCTCTGCGAGGAGTTTGATCTTGTCAAGATCATGTTAGTCAACTGTGACTTTGATGTTCAACTTATCCATCAGTTCTATGCCACGGTTCATTTTGGGGAAGATGATGCGCGCACTCTCACCTTCATGTGTCGCGATGAATTGTTTCACGTTCCCTGGAGGGCTTTCTGCAATGCTATTGGGTACGAGGATACCGGTCTGGAAGGAAGGGGTGGCATTCGCCCTCATGATTTTCCTGAGTCCATGCCTAAGGAGAAGCTTGCCCCTCTGTACATTCGGGGCCGTGGGATTATTGGAGAATCCAAGGATTTGGAGAAGGTCTATGACATCATGCATCGAGTGTTCCGCAATGTGCTCTTGCCCAAGGTGTGCAATCAAGATGAGATTCATGGCTATCTGGTTGATTTGATGGTTGCTATGAAGACCATGGTGGGGACAGGGGCAACGTTTGATGTGTCAAATTGGCTGTGGCATGAGATGTACAACATGGTCATCTACCGTAAAGTCTCAATCTACGCTCCGTTTTTCATGTGCTTTCTGAACTTTGTGTGGGCTGTTCGTCGTCCTGGAGAGCTCCTCACTTCTCCAGACAACCTCACTGTTCATGAGGTCAAGCTCCTTAAGAAGAAGAAGCATGCCGAGCCTTGCTTCCCTGAACATGCTCCTGAGGATGTCTATGCTACTTCCGACAATGAGGACTTTGAGCTGGATCCAGGGGCCCAGCCTTCGTGGGTGGCCAAACTTACTGCCAAGGTGAAGAAGACCTTTTGTCTCTAGGCTGACATCCAGAAGAAGATGTATGAGGCACATGTCAATGAGAAGCTTGCACGGCGTCACCAAATTGCAATGATGAAGCACCTCAACATGTAGGTTCAGAGTGGCTCTGAGAAGAGCATCACCCCAGAGGAGCGTTGGATCTCTACCCATAGCACCTGGACTGATGATGAAGCCCCTCCCCAGCCATCATCCTCGTTTGCAGTAGCTGACAATGCCATGGAAGAATCTGATCACGACGACGATGATGACTCTGATGATGAAGATCCAAATGCAACCGAGGAGTCAGAGGAGGACGCCTGAGCTTTGGGTCGCTAGCTTTGCTCTTTTCCTTTTTGGTGTCTTGATGCCAAAGGGGGAGAGGGTTCTATAGGTCTCGGGGATTTACTTGGGTTTTTCTCTTGTTCTCGTGTTTTGTGTTTGTTTGTGGACCTGTTTCGTTCCGTGCTGTGTGTGAGACTTGTTACTCCGTTTACCTTTCCGTTCGTAGGTCTTTATCGTTATTATTGCCTCTAAGTATTATATTGTCTATCCTTTTGAGCTCAGAGTGATGAGTCTATAAAATATAGGGGGAGTCTAGTCCTGAAAGTGTGCCCATGCTTTCTATCTGCTAGTACTTGTTGGGGCACACATTCAGGGGGAGTTCCGTCTAGATTTCATTAACTTATCTCTTGCAAATCGTGTTGTTGTCATCATCCACCAAAAAGGGGGAGATTGAAAAGGCATTTCCCTACTTTATGTTTTGGATGATGATGACAACCCTTTGTGGTCTAATCGTGTGCTATATGTTTCAAGTTCTCGATGCTTAGGCTTACATCGGATTGCTATTGCCTCTCGAAGGAAAAGATCGAAGACGTGTCCTCTACGCTTTTATTTTCTTTGGTCGTAGAGTACCCGTACTATCAAGAGGGAATCCTCATTAGGAAGCTCTGGGGGAATTAGTTCACGTACACTTTTCTCACCCTCTCTTTGCCTTCCTCAGGTGTGTGTGGGAGAGAGAGTTTTCCTTGCCTCTTCCCCTCTTTTCTGCTCACTGTGTCTGCCCAGTGGTTGTACCGCTCTCTGGAGCGGTTGTACCGCTGGGTCTTGTCGCTCACCAGCTTTGCTCGAGCGGTTGTACCGCTGCCTCCGGGCGGTGGTACCGCCACCATGCTCTGCAATAGCTGGGGCGGTGGTTCCGTCCATGCACCGCTCAAGTACCGCTCTCGCTTCTGGTTTGATGCGGTTCTTGGGCGGTAGTAGCCCGGTTGGTCCGGTCGTTCCACAATGACCGGTACCACCGGTGGTCCGAGCGGTTCTTCCGCTCAGGACTTAGCCGCCCAAGAGCTCAAGGCCATGCGGTTGTTCCGGCCAGGCACCGCCCAAGTACCGGTCAAGCTCCTGTTTTGATGCGGTGGTTGTGCGGTAGCCAGGCGGTTAGTCCGGTTATTTCTCTTAGCCGGTACTACCGCCCGCCTGTCCGGTTGTACCGCTTGGTAGGGTTCTGCAGTTACACCGTGAGTCCCGGTTGTACCGCTGTAGTGCAAAAATGCAGTAACGGTTGGAAATGTGGGTGACTATTTAAGGGGGCTTCTCCCACCTACCACTCCTACCTTTGACCTCTCTCACTCCACCATTAATGCCCTTCAAGCTCTCTTGCCCGATCTCTCTCTAGCCACTCAAACTTGTTGATTTGCTAGGGATTGAAGGAGGAGACCTAGATCTACACTTCCACCAAAGGATATTTGCTTCCCCCATACTTCCTTGTGTGGATTTTGTTACTCTTGGGTGTTTGAGCACCCTAGACGGTTGAGGTCACCTCGGAGCCATATTCCATTGTGGTGAAGCTTCGTGGTTTTTGTTGGGAGCCTCCAATTAAGTTGTGGAGAGAGCCCCAACCTTGTTTGTAAAGGTTCGGTCGCCGCCTTCAAGGGCACCAATAGTGGAATCACGGCATCTCGCATTGTGTGAGGGCGTGAGGAGAATACGGTGGCCCTAGTGGCTTCTTGGGGAGCATTGTGCCTCCACACCGCTCCAACGGAGACGTACTTCCTCTCAAAGGGAAGGAACTTCGGCAACACATCCTCGTCTCCACCATCTCTACTCTTGGTTATCTCGTGCCTTTATTTGAGCAAGCTTACTTGTTTCATATCTCTTGCTTGCTTGTGTACCTATCCTCGTTGCATCATATAGGTTGCTCACCTAGTTGCATATCTAGACAACCTACTTTGATGCAAAGTTTAAATTGTTAAAGAAAAGCTAAAAATTGTTAGTTGCCTATTCACCCCCCCTCTAGTCAACCATATCAATCCTTTCAGGGGTGTTCAGAGTCCGGTCCGCATATGCGATGCTGGTTTCTACTAGGCAGAGGAGGGAAGCATGGCTTGAGGAAATCCCCGGCTCCTTGAGTCTGGGCTCTGAGGGGAGCGCATGGAGATCATTGTGGAATACAAAGGTGCCCGGCAAAGTCAGGATGTTTCTTTGGAGGCTGGCAAGGCAATCTTTACCCACCGAGGATGTGAGAGCTCACAGAAATATGTCCACATCTAGCTCATGCGGGCTGTGCGGGGCTTTGGATTCATGGCGTCATTCTCTTTTGGAGCGCACCTCCTCCAGGTGTGTATGGGCCCTGTCTGATGCGAGTTTAACAGAGCAGATGAGTGTATCTACAGAGCCGAACGCTAAGCTCTGGCTCTTCGCTTTGCTAGAAGCGTTATCGCATGCATCTTTTGTTCAACTAGCGGTGACACTATGGGCAATTTGGTGGGCTCGTCGTCAGGCAATCCACGAAGGAATCTTCCAGAGCCCACACGCCACACACAGTTTTGTCGAGCGCTTTATAGCCGAACTTCATAGTCTGGGAGATGGCGGGGCATCAGTTGCAACTGGCAGCACAAGGATTGTCCCCTGTACTCGGCCCAAGCCTCCGCCTAGAGGCTTTGCGAAGATCCACGTCGATGCAGGGGTTGGCCGGTTCAATAGAGGTGGCTCGGCTGCGGCAATATGCAGGGATGATCAGGGAAACTACCTGGGTAGCTCGGCATTGGTGATCCCGGGGGTAGTTGATGTGGCGACGTTAGAAGCCATCGCCTGCCGTGAAGCTTTGTCCTTGGCAGAAGATTTGAACGTTCATGACTTGATTATCGCTTCGGACTCCAAGCAGGTGATCAACGACATAAACAGAGGCTATGGAGGGAAGCATGGGGCTATTATCTCGGAGATTTGCTTTCGAGCTGCTGCTTTTAATTGTACCTTTGCTTTTGAGGGCCGTGCATCGAATGGTGATGCTCATACTATAGCTAGATCTTCGCTTTCTCTTCAGCGGGGGCGCCATATTTGGCTTGTTCACCCCCATGCAAAATGTATCCCACAAACTGTGGCTTATAATCAATAAAGTGTGTTTTACCCCTCAAAAAAAATCTGCCTAAGAGCAACTGGTGCCCCTAAAAAAACTAACTGAGGGTACCCATTGCAGAGCCTTGCAAGGGTTATTTGGCACGTTCTCAGCCGCGATCACTTGTCGTGTGCTTGGCGTTTTCTCATGATTTTGTTTTTTTTAATGCGGACGCTATGCGTCGGCCAACGGATGTCGTCCGATACGTATCCCGACAACCGTCCGATCCAACTACCCCGCGCGCGACTATTCCTGCAGCAACCGCTCTGTTTCATAAATAAAAAACCATGTCTGCCGCGCGCAGCGCGGCGCCAGTCCTCGCCACCGTGAAAACGCTACTGCCGGCGTGCTACAGGGACTGAGGCCGTCGGCGGAAAATCCTGCAACACAAGGGCACACCAAATCGTGCAGCGCACGCTGGGATCTGACGCAAATCGAGCAAGTCGCGTCCCCCTACTTCAAGAAAAGCCATGGCCGTCATTCTCAACTCCAACCGCCGCCGGGGGGGGGGGGGGTCGACAAGATCAAATTAGGGCAGCTGGGTAAGTTTCCGAATCTGAATCCCTGAGCTGCGTGTCACTGTAACTGTTGTAGATCCTATTTATCAGAAGCGGGTTGTTTGGATTCATGCGTGTGGCGGCTAAAAATAAAGTTTTATAATTATGTGGGTGAAGCCAAGACACAACCCTAAACCCCTGCCTCCTTCTTGTATCTCTGCAACATGTATCTGAAACATCTCATTTTTGTTGTTTATCAACAGAAGAAACACATAGCTAGTTATTGTCTCTGGTTTCAATTTTGTTTATGAATGGCATGGATTGCATGAATTTCTGAAACAGCAAAATACAATTGGTGATGCCATGTATGTGTCTATGTCATGTATCTATCTGTGCCATGTATCTGTTGATGCATTGTAGATGAAATTCTGAAAAATTCCATCAATTTTGATAATTCTAAAACAGCAAATATAACTCTTGATGCCTTGTAGATGAAAAAAGTGACAGTTGCACAACACCTGCTATATTTTACGAAAATAAAAACTTGTGCCTCATTTCAGGAAGCTGCGACTGAAGGGGAAGGGAGCTATGTCCAAGGGAACTTCTCTGTCCATGATAATGAAGATTCAGATGGTTTGTTGCATGTTGATGATGCGATGCAAGATGATTCGGATGATGGAGATGTTTCGTCGCAGCCACTACCACCCTATGTTGGCATGGTCTTTGACACAATTCAGGATGCAAAGAAATTCTACAATGACTATGCCTTCAAGTTGGGTTTTGGGACACACATATCTTCAACAAAGTACAGCCAGAAGAAGGGACGAAAGCGAGAGGATGTCGTAATGATCAAGAGAGTCTTTGGGTGTGTGCACGCTAGAAAAGCTGATAAACCGGAAACAAGTAGCGCCTCGGAGATCATTGCAACAGAAGCAAGCAACACCAGCAGACGGCTTGTGCAGACATGTGGACCACTCAAAGCTGCGACAGAGGCAGCGGCGCACCACCTAAATGTCAATTCTGCTCAGAGGTTGGACATGTTGTACCAAACTGTGTGTACTTGAGAGCGGTGATGACAAATGCTCCGAGAAATGCCCAAGCAACGCAACTCAACCTCTAGGGAAAAAATGCTCCAAAAAATGCTCCATAAAATGTTTTCCATTTTCTTTTGAGCCTCACATTGTGCTTGAGGAAAAACATTCATAGTTTCTATTTTTCAACATTGATGATGTATTTAATATATATTTCCATTTTGCAAAAAACTATGTTACGGGAAAACAAAGGAAATAAAAAGATCTCATATTCTTATGCGTGCCTGAAATTGATACCTATGTGCGCCTGAAAACAAAGGAAAACAGAGCACTATTGAAAGGATCGATATGGTTGACTAGAGGGGGGGGGGGTGAATAGGCAACTAACAATTTTTAGCTTTTCTTTAGCAATTTAAACTTTGCATCAAAGTAGGTTGTCTAGATATGCAACTAGGTGAGCAACCTATATGATGCAACACGGATAGGAACACAAGCAAGCAAGATATATGAAACAAATAAGCTTCCACAAGTAAAGGCACGAGATAACCAAGAGTGGAGACGGTGGAGACGAGGATGTGTTGCTGAAATTCCTTCCCTTTGAGAGGAAGTACGTCTCCGTTGGAGCGGTGTGGAGGCACAATGCTCCCCAAGAAGCCACTAGGGCCACCGTAATCTCCTCACGCCCTCACACAATGCGAGATGCCGTGATTCCACTATTGGTGCCCTTGGAGGCGGCGACCGAACCTTTACAAATGAGGTTGGGGCAATCTCCACAACTCAATTGGAGGCTCCCAACGACACCACGAAGCTTCACCACAATGGACTATGGCTTCGCGGTGACCTCAACCGTCTAGGATGCTCAAACACCCAAGAGTAACAAGATCCGCAAGGGATTAGTGGGGGAATCAAATATCTCTTGGTGGAAGTGTAGATCGGGGCCTTCTCAACCACTCCCGAGCAAATCAACAAGTTTGGTTGACTAGGGAGTGAGATCGGGCGAAAATGGAGCTTGGAGCAATAATGGAGCTTAGTGGTGGAAGAGGTTAGTCAACGGGGAAGAAGGGGACCCCTTATATAGTGTGTGGAAAAGATCCAACCGTTACCCACCAGCCAGCCCGCGGCCAGCGGTACTACCGCGCCTGGCCAGCGGTACTACCGCAAGGCCGCGCGGTACTACTGTTTGCAACTAAGCGGTACTACCGCACGGCTATGCGGTACTACTGTACCGACCCACGGTACTGCCGCAACCCCAACACAGAACCGATAAACAGACGCACAGAAGCTGGGGGCGGTACTTCCGCACGCGCGGTACTACCGCGCCCCCCAAGCGGTACTACCGCGAGGCAAAAATCCCAGCCAGGGGAGAAGGGAAACTTCCTTGCCTACTTCCGCAAAGAAACGGAAGTAGCAAAAACCCGACACAGTAGTACTACCGAGGGGCGGTACTACTGCCCGACTGCATAGCGCGGTACTACCGCTCGACGAAAACGGTACTACCGCAGTAGGTGTGGATGTAAAAAATTACATCCGCTCCTACTACCGCAAAGGGGCGACACTAGCCTGATGGGCAGCGGTAGTGCGGCTCCAGGGGAGCGGTACTACCGTGGGCACCTGCGGTACTACCGCGCCACCGCGCGGTACTACCGCGGATGCCTACGGTACTACCGTTGACCTGGGAGCAGTACTACCGCAACCAACAACGGCAGCCAGACAAGGGAGGCAAGAAAACGAAGGAAGCTCCAAGGAAGAAGGAGGGGATAAGAAGGAGACGTGTACGTGATGATTCCACCCAAACCTTTCCAACGCGAACCCCCTCTTAATAGTACGGCTTTCCTACGAATCAAATCCACCAAAAAGAAACGTAGAAAAGACGCCGTCTTCGTCAGTCTTCGAGGGGCACCCAATCGTCTTGTGCCTAGCAAAGAAGTGTCTGGAATACTCATGGCACACGATTAGTCCGCAAATGCGTTTGTCATCAACCACCAAAACACTTAGGGATAAATATGTCCTTACAACTATCCTGCAAGAAAACAGACAAGAAAGGCTCACATTTTGTATCTTGAAATAGTTTTGAATTTGTTGTTTTCTTCATTTTGTCCTCCTTACAATATTTTTGTTTTCATGTTACGACAAAACATGTTTCCAGTACTTGAAACATCTTGTGTATTGAACAATTTTTTCAGGTCTGATCCAGAACATGAATGATGCTTTCAACAAATGTTGACATATTCCCAGTATTGCTAAGCACATTTTGTCCTCCCTCCAGTAATTTACATACATACATGATGATGCAACATGGTTTCAGTTAAAAAAATGAACTGTTTCAGCAATATAATCCCAGTAAATGTACACGGCATACATGATGATGCAAGAAGGTTTCAGTTAAAAAATGAACTATTTCAGCAATATAATCCTAGTAAATATACATGGCACATGAAGTGTGATTTCACTGTTTCAGCACAAAAATACCAATGAAAACAAAAATATACCAAACTGCAAAAAAGGCCTGTCATTTTCATTACCAACTCTCCATCAATCTCTAGTTCACATTCACATGGGTCAGCATGAATCATCATGGATGATGCTCCAGCATTTGAAAACAAACTAAAAAAAGGAAAAAAAAGGACATGCCCAGCATGATAGATGCTCCAATCTTGAGTTCAACAAAAAACATCTAGGTAGCTCCGGCATGATACTTGTTGTTTTCAGTTACATAAATGGATGTTTCGGACACATGGACTCACAAAATAAATAAAAAAACTAAGCTAGCAAGCTTCTGTTCCGATTGTCATCTTCTACGAGCTTCTCAACAGTTTATGGAACTCTTCGGCTGAGTTGAGAGTGTTCTGAGGGTGCTTGAAAAGCTTCGGTGATACAAATGTCCGGAAATTGAGCAACGACCTCGTGTCCTGAGCATAGAAAAAACATAAATACAAAAAATCATGGAAAAGATTAATATTCCGCGCAGCTGCTTTGCCGACCAACGAGTTTGGAAGATAGGCATGCTGTGAAACAAGAGCAAAAATGAAAACATGGAAACTATCAGCAATGCATATCTACTTATCAGAGAATGAAAAGTATTGAAGCAAAAGTTGAAGATTGCAT
This sequence comes from Triticum urartu, assembly GCF_056163025.1. NCBI lineage: Eukaryota > Viridiplantae > Streptophyta > Magnoliopsida > Poales > Poaceae > Triticum > Triticum urartu. The sequence continues at coordinate 95,212,427 of NC_141878.1, read as the reverse complement.
ATATAATTGTAGATAAAATGCAGGTTTGAAAGAACATTAGCTAATCCAACTAATTTCAGATAAACATGAGCTAAAAATTCATGGAAAAGTATTGAAACAGTAGCTAAATTTCAGAGAAAAGATATATGTAGTTTCAGAAGCAAAAACCGAGTTCCCTGTGCTATAAGCTAGCAGTACAAACATTCCTGTAGTTTCAGAAACATAAGCTACAGACATAACCTACAAACTAGTTTCAGAAAGGTAAGTTTCTCTGAAATTTAGCTACTGTTTCTCTAAAATTACATACATGTTTCCTTCCCTTCTCTGAAACTACATATATGTTTCTCTGAAACTACAAACTGGATAACTGCATGAGCTACAGAAGCTTTGAACTAAAAAGAAAAATCCTGCATCACTAGTTTCCTGCAGCACATCAAGTCTGTACCACTAATTCCCTACAATACATCAAAATCCTGCATCACTAACTTCCAGGTAAAAAATGTTACAGAAGTTTTGAGCTACAAACATTCAGAAAAAGGATAGTATCAGCTACAGCACATCAAGGGGATAGCACAGTAGCGTATTCTGAAAGTCAAATCAACAATTCTGCAACACTGGATCTGCAACATCCAAATCCCTACTGCACATCTACACATCTACACCACCTATATCATCTACACCATCCACCTCGGCGCCGACGACGAGAGCATCTCCCTACGTCGGAGCACCACTACGATGAGCTGCAAAAATTCAGAAACTATCACAAAAATAGGATCCTGCAACTTTAAGTTCTCTCTGCATCACAACATAAACTATGAGCTTCAGAAAAAATAAAACAAAGGGGATCCTACAGAAACTACGCGCTCCGAAAATTCAGAAACACACAAATGGGATCCAGTGCACAAATTTTCAGCAGAAGGGGATCCAGTGCACAAATTTGTATCACAACATAAACTATGAGCTTTAGAAAAATGAGACAAGGGGATCCTACAGAAACTGCATGCCCCCAAAATTCAGAAACACACCTATGAGTTTTCAGAACTATGCGCTCCAATGCACAAATTTTCAGCAGCATAAAAGCTAGAAAAAATATTATCCTGAAACTCGTTGTTGCGCCGTCGAACTACCTACAACACCGCCGAACTACCTACAACGCCGCCGAACTACCTACAACCACTCTGCTCCTTGTCGCGCCATCGTCTCCATCATGGTGACATGCCATTTTTTTGAGGAAAATGAACTATGAAGGTAGCTAAAACTACTAAACGGGACTTATGGACGTCACTTATTTGCCATTTACATCCCCACCGGCCCACCTCCTCCGAGCAAATCGTTCGCCAACTAAGAGGGTCCTATTTCGGTTACGTTTTGTTTCTTTTAACAGTTCCCTAGTAAAAAAATCAAACAATCTGCATCCAAATTGCCAAGATCTAGAGTTGATTCTAAGAAAAACCTCCAAACTAGGTGAGAGCACGTCCGCTAATTTGCAGCAGCAAATAACTGAATTACCATTTCAACAACCTAACACAGATATCCAATGCAACAAATGGACAAGTTCGCTCGTTTATGCTTCCATCTCAGCCAGCAAAACCAGACGAACAAGATGCTCCAAATCAACAATCTAGTTCATCGGGACGGCAACAGAATGCCTTCCAGTAGAATAGCAGCCGCAACAGAATCACATCAACAGTTGGGGAACACAATCCATCCGCACAAGGAAACCTACAATTCTGACGCTGTTTTGTTCCTTCGGGCAAATGCATGCTCAAGAAATCGAATAAGGAAACAAAATCAATCAGGAAAATATGCGCTAATTTCTGGCCGCCACCCGTCTTCCGAAGCATCTTGCTCGGGGGAAAGGGGGGGGGGGTTGCCCGATCCATACATGTCAGACACCGCAGAACCTGTCGTCGTCGTCGTCACCACCGCGGAGGATATGCGCCGCCGCCCCTGCCGCCCAACGCCCTGTGCCACCCGCCGCCGCCGCCCTCCCGAATCCAGTCGCGTATCCCTAGCCCTCTCAGAGACAAGAGTCGATAGAGCTGGTCAGTTGCAAGAATAACTGTACTGAAACAATGGCTCCGTTTCAGAAACGCACGCGCGCCACTCGTAAGAGGGGAGGCTGTCGTCCATCCGATCAACAGACGATCCGACAGACGCGGAGCCGGCGGATGCGGCGCGAGTGATCGGTCGGGTGAAGGAGAGCTTTTCCTTTTTTTAATGCCTTTCTAGATTTTAGATTTTTTTTGGTTCTTCGGCTTTCAGCTTTTGCCCAGTTTTTCGTAGATTTTGGACAAAAAAACCAAAAAAAAAATTGCATGAAAAAAATTATTTCATGAGAGACACTCTCGGGAAGGAATTTTTTTTCCTTGCGTCAGAGGCACCGATTTGTTTCTCGTGGAGGCACAATTTTACTTCCACGAAAGGCACAATTGTGCCTCTCGGAAAGTGGAAAACTCTTTTTTTTTCATGAAAGGCATAGATGTTTGCTTCCACGAGCTGTGCCTCAGGGAAAGGAAAAAACACAGTTTTTTTCTTTCATGAGAGACACAAATTTGCTTGGAAATGGGAAAAAGTGGGGAAAAAATTAAGCTTCCGGCTTGAGTTTTTTTCTTCCCTTTTTTTGGATTTTCTGTGGAAATGAATTTCATCCAAACCTATTAACTTGGGATCTATTTTCGAAGATCATGACTCGAGAAATCCAAAGGTGAAAATGGTTAGCCTTTAGACTCACGGTTTAAGAGATAAAATGTTTTGAATAAACAAATCTATGAAAAAAGGAAAATTTCCTGGTTGCGACAAATGGTGCACATGTAGTGCACCACTAATCGCAACCTCGGAAGGTGGGAGTAACCTTTATAAGGGGTAACCTTTAACTAATGATTTCGGCATCCGTCTCACTGAAGCTTTCCTGCACAACGCATATGGGCGGGCCCAATAGCGTGTTACTTGTTTCGTTCGTTCCCGGTCGTTTTGAATTGCGTTCATTCAATTTTTTCATTTTTTTGTTTCCTATTTCATTTTCTTATTTCTTTTGAGGTTTTTTTCAGTTTCTTTTTTTTATCATTATACTTTGTTTTTTTAATTCCCTTTAGTTTTTCCTTGATTTCTTTTGTTTCTTTCATCGTTTTTCATTGATTTTTCTTTTATTTCTCATTCTTACTCCTCTTCTTTTTGGTTTTCTGTTTCTTTCTTGGGTATCAATGATTTTTCTTTTTTTCTTTGTTTCTTTATCGGTTTTCATTGTTTTTGTTCTTTTTACACTTGTTTCTTTGGTTTTCTTGTTTTCTTTGTTTTTCTGAATTTTATTATTTTGGTTTTCATTCTACATGTTTCGTATACATCGAGAAAATTTTCCTAATACATGTTTAATATTTTAAATTCATAGTTAATATTTTGTCTATACATATTTTCAAATGCTTGATTAATATTTTTAAAATACAAGATTAATATTTATTTAATACATGGTCGTCATTTTTATACACATTTTTACATTCTTGATTTAAAATTTAAAAATACAATATTAATGCTTTTAATATATAGTCAACATTTTTTCTATGCACATTTCACATTTTTCAAATGGTTGATTAACATTTCTCCGGTGCTTGTTTTAATATATTTTTCAAATGCATGATTAACATTTTCCAAATACACGATCCACTTTTTTTGCACACATTGTATATTTTATGTATACACTTTTTCTAAACAAAGAAAAAATTCTTTAATTCAACTTTTTTCAAATGCTTGGTTAACATTTTTAAATAAAATGGTCATCATTTTTTCTGTACGCATTTTTAACATTTTTCAAATGCTTGCTTAGCATTTTTCAAATACAATATTAACATTTTTAACACATGGTCAACAATTTTATACACATTTTAATACTTTTTCAAATGCTTAATTAACATTTTCCAAGTAATAGTTTGATATTTTTTTAATACATGGTCAACATTTATTCCTTTACACATTTAACGTTTTTCAAATGCTGATGAACATTTTAAAAAAAATTGTTTAAAATGCTATATTAACATTTTCTAAATACATGATTATTTTTTTCACGCACAATATATATTTTATGTATACATTTTTCGTACACATGAGAAACGTTTTCTTTAGTCACATTTAACATTTTTCAAATGCTTGGTTAACATTTTGTTTTCAAAGTTTTATGTAAAATATATATATATATTTATTTTGAACATTTGGAAGTATAAATGGAGGTAAAAAAGAGAAAGGAAAAATAGATGAAAGAAACAACAAAAAGATCGTAGCCACCCGCACGCCTGGACATGCCCATGTAGAGAGGCGCCTGACGCGAGAGCACGCTAGATCTCGCTATAACCGAGACATAGTGCTCCCCCTGGTTAGGGGGGTTTTCATGCCATTTGACACGGAAACCGTTATGAAAATCTCTCTATGCACTAGGAAGTCCAAATCCTATTAGAGTTTATTTCACAAACCAACGCACACACTCGCTCCAACTTGGGTTCGACCCATTTTCTTTTTTTGCTCCTTCTCAAATGTACATTTGAGGCAAAGCACACTTTCGTACTTGAATCGACCAGGCCAAATATAAGCGACGTTGTTTGATTTTCGAAATTAACCCAACAGTTTTGGGAAACTTCTGGATGCCTCCGGGCGTTTTGTGGGTTTTCTATATGGTTTCTTTTCCTTTTTTTCCCTTTTCTCATTTCTGCACACCTTTTTTAGAATGTGTGGATTTTCCCCCCAAAAATCGCCAACTTTTTTGCAAACTCGTGAACTTTTTCAAATGTCGAACTCTTTTTGAACTCGTGAACTCTTTCGTGTTCATGAACTTTATTGAATCTTATGAAAAAAATTATAATCCCATGAATTTTTTTCAACTTGTGGACTTCTTAGAATTCATGAACTCTTTTCAAATTAGCAGATATTTTTTTAATGCTGTGAACTTTTTTCAAATGTATGAACCTTTTTTTCAAATCCCACGATTTTTTAAAACTCGTGAACTTTTTTGAGTTCCTGGACTTCTTTTGAATCCCGTGCACATTTTTCAAATTCGTGAACTTTTTTTGACCATGTGAATTATTTTGAATTCATTAGCTTTCATTTTGAATTCTTGATTTTTTAAATAATCTCAGTTAAATTGTGGATGTGTCAACCGCAAACTGAGTGGCCAAGGAAAGGGAAAACTGGCGCGTCACGAGCGAACGTTTATCTCCTTGTTGGGCCGGCCCACGAGGCGGTCACGTGAGCACTAGCTCCCTTCCCTGGCGCTTAAGGCGCCGGGAATGAGCTCTCACTAGGAAAGTAGAGGACTTATTGTCAAAAAGAAGTAGAGAACTTCTGGCTTGGCATTAGGAGTAGGTGTCATCTTTATTGTATGGTCTTCATATAAATTGATCATCAATATTGGAAAGTGCAACTGTCACTGGTTAGTTTTGGTAATTCCTAACAACATATAGCCTATTGAACTAATACTATCTCAAGATGATCATTTCAGAAAGTTCAATGATTGGCATGGCATGGATCAGGAATGTGGACTGCTAAGGACACACATTGGCTCAAGCTCAAGACTCTACATTTTCATTTTAGTGATCCAAGATCATATTGAGTCCATAGGAAAAGCCAATACTATTAAAAGGGGATGAGGTGTTGCTTAATCGATTGCTTGCTCAAAATGCTTAGTGATATGCTCCAAAAGCCCTCAACCACATTCTCATATCCACATATGTCCCAAACCAAAAGTCAAACTCGGCCCCACCGATTTGATCTATCCGGCGCCACCGAGTTCATTTGACATAGCCACTGCCAGAAACCCTAGTAACTTCGGTCTCACTGATAGGGATCTCGGTCTCACCGAGATGGGATTGCAAACTCTCTGTTTCCCTTCGTAACATTTTGGTCCAACCGAGATGAGCGATCGGTCCCACCGAGTTCGCAATGCAAACTCTCTGTTTCCCTTTCGTAACGTTTCGGTCTCACCAAAATGAGCGATTCGGTCCCACCGAGTTTGCCTGACCAACTTTCTATTTGCCTATTACAGAAATCGGTCCTACCAAGTTTATGTGACCGGTCTCACCGAGATTACGTTATGACCTAACCCTCATGAAATTGGTCCCACCGAGTTGACATGTCGGTCCCACCGAAATTCCTAACGTTCATATTTTGAACTAAATCGGTCTGACCGAGTTTAACTATTTGGTCCCACCGAGTTTGGTAAACTGTGTGTAACTGTTAGATTTTGTGTGGAGGCTATTTATAGCCCTCCACCCACTCTTCATTCATGGAGAGAGCCACCAGAATGTGCCTACACTTCCAACATATATTTTCTGAGAGAAAATCACCTACTCATGTGTTGAGACCAAAATATTCCATTCCAATCAGAAGAATCGTGATCTCTAGCCTTCCCCAAGTTGCTTTTCACTCAAATCATCTTTCCACCAAATCCAAATCTGTGAGAGAGAGTTGAGTGTTGGGGAGTCTATCATTTGAAGCACAAGAGCAAGGAGTTCATCATCAACACACCATTTATTACCTTTTGGAGAGTGGTGTCTCCTAGATTGATTAGGTGTCACTTGGGAGCCTCCATCAAGATTGTGGAGTTGAACCAAGGAGTTTGTACGTGCAAGGAGATCGCCTACTTCGTGAAGATCTACCCTAGTGAGGCAAGTCCTTCGTGGGCGATGGCCATGGTGGGATAGACAAGGTTGCTTCTTCGTGGACCCTTCGTGGGTGGAGCCCTCCGTGGACTCGCGCAACCGTTACCCTTTGCGGGTTGAAGTCTCCATCAACGTGGATGTATGATAGCACCATCTATCAGAACCACGCCAAAAATCTTCGTGTCTACATTGCGTTTGCTCCCTCCAAACTCCTCCCTTTACCTTCATGTGCAATGTTTTTGCATTCCGCCGCTATACTCTTAGACTTGCATGTGTAGGTTGATTGCTTGACTTGTGCTAAGTTGCTAAAATTGGGAAAAGGCTAGATTTTTATTTGGTCAAGCAGTCTAATCACCCCCCCTCTAGACATACTTTCGATCCTACAAGTGGTATCAGAGCTTTGGTCTCCATTCACCTTGATTTCCATAGCTTTTGAAGATCATAGCCTTGGTTTCACAACCTAGAGTATGGCGTCTAGTGAGGGAAATTACCACTGTAGAGGTCCTTACTTTGATGGTACTAATTTTGCTAGTTGGAAGCATAAGATGAAAATGCATATTCTTGGACATAACCCCGCCTTTTGGGCTATTGTGTGTATTGTCTTGCAAGGTGAATTATTTGATGGGAGAGAACCGAACCATGAAGCTACCGCGGAAGAGTTGAAGATGCTGCAATATAATGCTCAAGCTTGCGATATCCTCTTCAATGGATTGTGCCCCGAAGAATTCAACAAAATCAGCCGTCTTGAGAACGCAAAGGAAATTTGGGATACTTTGATTGATATGCACAAGGGTACCGACTCCGTCAAGGAATCCAAATTGGATATGCTTAAAAGTCAACTTGACAAGTTCAAAATTAAGGATGGTGAAGGTGTCGCTGAAATGTACTCTAGGCTTGCTCTCATCACAAATGAGATTGTTGGCTTAGGAAGTGAAGAGATGACTGATAGATTCATCATCAAGAAGATCCTAAGAGCTTTGGATGGAAAATATGATACCGTGTGCACATTGGTCCAAATGATGCCCAACTACAAAGATCTCAAACCAACGGAAGTAATTGGAAGAATTGTTGCTCATGAGATGTCACTCAAGGATAAGGAAGAGCTTCACAACAAGACAAATGGTGCTTACAAAGCCTCATGTGATGCTCCTACATCATCAAGTGAGAAACAAGCCTTCAATGAAGAATTGAGCTTAATGGTGAAGAACTTCAACAATTCTACAAGAGTAGAAGCAAAGAAAGAAGTTCCAAGTCAAGGTCCTACAATGACAAAAGATCTTCTAGTCGTGAGCATAATTGCTACAATTGTGGAAGACCCGGACACTACTCCAATGAGTGTGCGCCCCCTACAAAAGAAGAGAAGATTCACCCAAAAGGAGAAGTAGGAGAGAAGAATCACCTCCAAGAGAGAGAAGGAGTAGAGATGATCGTTCTGAACGAAGAACATCTCGGAGAAGCAAGGATTCGAAAAGGAAGGACAAGTCATCAAGGAGCTACACAAAACGAAGACATCAAGCTCATGTTGGTGAATGGGTATCCGGCTCCAACTCCGACCATCACTGCGACTCCGAATATACTCAAGATGAAGGTGTTGCCGGTCTAGCACTTGTGTCAACCAACTCCTACGACATATTTGACTCACCAAATGAAGGAATTGGAAGATGCTTCATGGCTAAAGGCCCAAAGGTATCACACCCCGAGTATGTTGATTTTAATAGTGATGAAAACTATAATGAAAATTGCTATTAATCATGCTAATCAAGATAAAATGAATGATGATGATAATAAGGAGATTGAGTGTCTAACTAAAGAACTAAACACTCTTAAGTTAGCTCATGAAACTACCTTGGAAGATCATCGAGAACTTTTAAAGACTCATGAGAAGCTATGCTTTGAAAAGCTCAACCTTGAGCAAGAGCATGGGTTCTTAAAAGCAATCAATGATGATCTTAGCAAGAAAAGTTCTTCTTACATTGCCAAGCGTTTACTCTTGTCTACTTACATGCCACAAGTAAAATCTAGCAACAAGAGTAAGAACGATTCTTCTTCTAGTAGTAACAATAATCATGTTAAATCCAATGTTGTTGCTTCTGGTAGTTCTCTTGATTCCACTAATGATTCTCTTAGCCAAGTTACACTTGAGCAAGAAAATAGCTTACTGAAGGGAATTATAGAGAAAGGTGTTTACAAGAGCCTTACCGGAAGTAAGCAATTTGAGGAAATTGTACGCAAGCAAGGAAGGCACCGGAAGAATCAAGGTGTTGGTTTTGAACGAAAGTTCAATACCAATGGAGTTGAGTGGGATGAATATCAATACCCCAAGACGAAGTTTGTTCCTCAACAAGAGAAGTATGATCCTACTTCTTTCCAAGGGACACAAGCTCAAGATGATCTTCCACCACAAGACCACAAGCACAAAGGCAAGGACAAGCTTCAAGAGGAGATTGATGCATTTGAAGAAGCTCCTAAGGCCTTGGTCAAGTGGGTTCCAAAGACTACATCAAATTCTACTTCATCAAGTATGACTACAACTCCAAGGATCCCCATCAAGATGATGTGGATCCCGAAGAAGAAGAACTAGAGAGTTCTTGAGGGTGACTCCACCAACATACTTCACTCATATAATCAGGACAAGTGCAAACAACTTACACATCTTGCACTAGTTCAAGGAGTCACAAACCCTCTTGTTGGTAAGACAAGGGACAAGGTAACCTAATGCTTTCATGGACATCATTTTGTGTGAACATCACTCTATGTCTATGGATATCCTTGTTTGTTCCTTGTGGGACTAACCTGTGTAGGTATTGAAAGTGCAACTCACTCCAATGAATTGCTCCAAATGATCTACATCAACATTGAGCATCCACATCTTCAACATCTACATGAAGTCATCATCGACAAAACCCAAGGTTAGTTCATCCCACTTAGAGGGGATATCACATCTAGGGGGAGCTTTACTCTAACAATTGAGCTAAAGCAACTCTAATGGTGTGAACATAACAATGCTTTATGTAAAAGTGGTAATCCCACTTGTGCTTAAACAATGAGTATGACCTATGATCAAATGTTCTCATTTGACTCCTAAGTCAATATACTCATATATAGATGACCTAGTCATCGCCAATTGCTTGATAGATCCTAGAGTGTTTGTGCATGCTTTGTCACATATTTCATTTGCCATTTTATTGTGTGAGCATGTTGGTTGCATATTTTACTCATTCGAGGACATCCATTTGCTGATTTGATTGTTTGGATTTTTCTCTTTTGCCAAATGGATGGACAAGAATGCCTAAGAACCTGATGTCTACTACACAACCTTCTTCTTGTAGACGTTGTTGGGCCTCCAAGTGCAGAGGTTTGTACGACAGTAGCAAATTTCCCTCAAGTGTATGGCCTAAGGTTTATCAATCCGTGGGAGGCGTAGGATGAAGATGGTCTCTCTCAAACAACCCTGCAACCAAATAACAAAGAGTCTCTTGTGTCCCCAACACACCCAATACAATGGTAAATTGTATAGGTGCACTAGTTCGGCGAAGAGATGGTGATACAAGTGCAATATAGATAGTAGATAAAGGTTTTTGTAATCTGAAAATATAAAAACAACAAGGTAACTAATGATAAAAGTGAGCATAAACGGTATTGCAATGCTAGGAAATAAGGCCCAGGGTTCATACTTTCACTAGTGCAAGTTCTCTCAACAATAATAACATAATTGGATCATATAACTATCCCTCAATATGCAACAAAGATTCACTCCAAAGTCACTAATAGCGGAGAACAAATGAAGAAATTATTGTAGGGTACGAAAGCACCTCAAAGTTATTCTTTCTGATCGATCTATCATAGAGTTCATACTAGAATAACACCTTAAGACACAAATCAACCAAAACTCTAATGTCACCTAGATACTCCAATGTCACCTCAAGTACCCGTGGGTATGATTATACATATGCATCACACAATCTCAGATTCATCTATTCAACCAACACAAAGAACTTCAAAGATTGCCCCAAAGTTTCTACTAGAGAGTCAAGACGAAAACGTGTGCCAACCCCTATGCATAAGTTCACGAGGTCACGGAACTCGCAAGTTGGTCACCAAAACATACATCAAGTGGATCACATGATATCCCATTGTCACCACAGATAAGCACGTGCAAGACATACATCAAGTGTTCTCAAATCCTTAAAGACTCAATCCGATAAGACAACTTCAAAGGGAAAACTCAATTCATCACAAGAGAGTAGAGGGGGAGAAACATCATAAGATCCAACTATAATAGCAAAGCTCGCGATACATCAAGATCGTACCACCTCAAGAACACGAGAGAAAGAGATCAAACACATAGCTACCGGTACATACCCTCAGCCCCGAGGGTGAACTACTCCCTCCTCGTCATGGAGAGCGCTGGGATGATGAAGATGGCCACCGGAGAGGGATTTCCCCCTCCGGCAGGGTGCCGGAACGGGTCTAGATTGGTTTTCGGTGGCTACGGAGGCTTCTGGCGGTGGAACTCCCGATCTATTGTGTTCCCTGATGTTTTTAGGGTATATTGATATATATAGGCGAAAGAAGTCGGTCAGGGGAGCCACGAGGAGCCCACGAGGGGAGGGGCGCGCACAGGGGGGGGTAGGGCGCACCTTCCTGCCTCGTGGCTTCCTCAAAGCTTCCTTGACGTCTACTCCAAGTCTCTTGGATTGCTTCCGTTCCAAAAATAACTCTCCCGAAGGTTTCATTCCATTTGGACTCCGTTTGATATTCCTTTTCTTCGAAACGCGGAAATAGGCAAGAAAACAACAATTTGGGCTAGGACTCCGGTTAATAGGTTAGTCCCAAAAATAATATATAAGTGTATAATAAAGCCCATAAACATCCAAAACAGATAATATAATAGCATGGAACAATAAAAAATTATAGATACGTTGGAGACGTATCAGCATCCCCAAGCTTAATTCCTGCTCGTCCTCGAGTAGGTAAATGATAAAAACAGAATTTTTGGTGTGGAATGCTTCCTAACATATTTCTCAATGTAATTTTCTTTATTGTGGCATGAATGTTCAGATCCGAAAGATTCAAGATAAAAGTTTAATATTGACATAAAAATAATAATATTTCAAGCATACTCACTAAGCAATCATGTCTTCTCAAAATAACATGGCCAAAGAAAGTTCATCCCTACAAAATCATATAGTTTGGTCATGCTCCATTTTCGTCACACAAGAATGCTCTCATCATGCACAACCCCGATGACAAGCCAAGCAATTGTTTCATACTTTAGTAATCTCAAACATTTTTCAACTTTCACGCAATACATGAGCGTGAGCCATGGATATAGCACTATGGGTGGAATAGAATATAATGAAGGGGGTTATGTGGAGAATACAAAAAGGGAGAAAGTCTCACATCGACGCGGCTAATCAATGGGCTAGGGAGATGCCCATTAATTGATGTCAATGTAAGGAGTAGGGATTGCCATGCAACGGATGCACTGGAGCTATAAATGTATGAAAGTTCAACAAAAGAAACTAAGTGGGTGTGCATCCAACTTGCTTGCTCACGAAGACCTAGGGCACTTGAGGAGGCCCATTGTTGGAATATACAAGCCAAGTTCTATAATGAAAAATTCCCACTAGTATATGAAAATGACAAAACAAGAGACTCTCTATTAAAAAGATCATGGTGCTACTTTGAAGCACACGTGTGAAAAAAGGATAGTAGCATTGCCCCCCTTTTTATTTTTTAACATTTTTTGGGCCTTCTTTTTTTGGGTCTTTTTTTATGGGACACTGCTCTATTAATGATGATCATCACACTTCTATTTATTTACAACTCAATGATTACAACTCGATACTAGAACAAGATATGACTCTATATGAATGCCTCCGGCGGTGTACCGGGATGTGCAATGACTCATGAGTGACATGTATGAAAGAATTATGAATGGTGGCTTTGCCAAAAATACGATGTCAACTACATGATCATGCAAGGCAATATGACAATGATGATGCGCGTCATAATAAACGGAATGGTGGAAAGTTGCATGGCAATATATCTCGGAATGGCTATGAAAATGCCATAATAGGTAGGTATGTTGGCTGTTTTGAGGAAGATATAAGGAGGTTTATGTGTGATAGAGCGTATCGTATCACGGGGTTTGGATGCACCGGCGAAGTTTGCACCAACTCTCAAGGTGAGAAAGGGCAATGCACGGTACCGAAGAGGCTAGCAATGGTGGAAGGGTGAGAGTGCGTATAATCCATGGACTCAACATTACTCATAAAGAACTCACATACTTATTGCAAAAATCTACAAGTCATCAAAAACCAAGTATACGTGCATGCTCCTAGGGGGATAGATTGGTAGGAAAAGACCATCGCTCGTCCCCGACCGCCACTCATAAGGAAGACAATCAAATAACACCTCATATTTCAAATTTGTTACACAACGTTTACCATACGTGCATGCTACGTGACTTGCAAACTTCAACACAAGTATTCCTCAAATTCACAACTACTCAACTAGCACAACTTTGATATCACTATCTCCATATCTCAAAACAATCATCAAGTATCAAACTTCTCTTAGTATTCAATGCACTTATATGAAAGTTTTTATTATGCCTAAAAGCAAATTGCCATGTTGTTCTAAAGGACTCTCAAAATAATATAAGTGAAGCATTAGAGATCAATTATTTCTATAAAATAAAACCACCACCGTGCTCTAAAAGATATAAGTGAAGTACTAGAGCAAAAACTATATAGCTCAAAAGATATAAGTGAAGCACATAGAGTATTCTAATAAATTCCAATTCATGTGTGTCTCTCTCAAAAGGTGTGTACAGCAAGGATGATTGTGGTAAACTAAAAAGAAAATAATCAAATCATACAAGATGCTCCAAGAAAAACACATATCATGTGGCGAATAAAAATATAGCTCCAAGTAAAGTTACCGATAGACGAAGACGAAAGAGGGGATGCCTTCCAGGGCATCCCCAAGCTTAGGCTTTTTGGTGTCCGTGGATTTTACCTTGGGGTGCCTTGGGCATCCTCAAGCTTAGGCTCTTGCCACTCCTTGTTCCATAATCCATCAAATCCTTACCCAAAACTTGAAAACTCCACAACACAAAACTTTAAAGAAAATCCTCGTGAGCTCCGTTAGTAAAAGAAAACAAACCACCACTTCAAGGTACTGTAATGAACTCATTATTTATTTATATTGGTGTTAAACCTACTTTATTCCAACTTTTCTATGGTTCATAAACTCTATTACTAGCCATAGATTCATCAAAGTAAGTAAACAACACACGAAAAACAGAATCTGTCAGAAACAGAACAGTCTGTAGTAATCTGTAGGTTTCGAATACTTATGGAACCCCAAAAATTCTAAAATAAATTGCTGGATGCGAGGAATTTATCTATTAATCATATGAAAAAATAATTAACTAAATATCACTCTCCAATAAAAAATGGAAGCAAATCTCGTGAGCGCTAAAGTTTCTGTTTTTTACAGCATGATCGCAAAGACTTTCCCCAAGTCTTCCCAAAGGTTCTACTTGGCACAAACACTAATTAAAAGCATAAAAACTCAATAATCACAGAGGATAGATGAATTATTTATTACTAAACAGGAACAAAAAGCAAGAACAAAAATAAAATTGGGTTGCCTCCCAACAAGCGCTAACGTTTAACGCCCCTAGCTAGGCATGATGATTTCAATGATGCTCACATAAAAGATAAGAATTGAAACATAAAGAGAGCATCATGAAGAATATGACTAGCACATTTAATTCTAACCCACTTCCTATGCATAAGTATTTTGTGAGCAAACAATTTATGGGAACAATAATCAACTAGCACAGGAAGGCAAAACAAGCATAACTTTAAAACTTTAAGCACATAGAGAGGAAACTTGATATTATTGCAATTCCTACAAGCATATATTTCTTCCTCATAATAATTTTCAGTAGCATCATGAATGAATTCAACAATATAACCATCACATAAAGCATTCTTTTCATGATCTACAAGGATAGAAAATTTACTATTCTCCACATAAGCAAAATTCTTCTCATTTGGAATAGTGGGAGTATCATAAGAAACTCGAATACTATAAATTGTTTCCACATTAAAAGAGTAATGTTCAGAAAAAGGGTAATCATAATCATGACAATTTTTATAAATATAATCATCACTACTTTTTATAGCATAAGTTTCATCACAATAATCATCATAAGTAGCAACTTTGTTCTCATCATAATCAATTGAAACCTCTTCCAAGATAGTGGAATCATTACTAAATAAAGTCATGACCTCTCCAAATCCACTTTCATAATTATCACAATAAGATTCAACATCCTCCAAAATAGTGGGATTACTACTTCCTAAAGTTGACACTCTTTCAAACCCACTTTCATCAATATAATCATCATAAGTAGGAGGCATGCTATCATCATAACAAATTTGAATATCAAAACTTGGGAGGTTAAACATATCATCTTCATAAAACATAGCATCCCCAAGCTTGGGACAAACATTAATTGCAGGAAATATATTCTCAAACATGTCATTCTCATCAAATATAGCATCCCCAAGCTTGGGCCTTTTGATATCATAAGCATAATCACTCTCATCATTAATAGAATGGATAGCACCAATGGTATAGCAATTATCATCATCACAATGAGCAATAGGAGCAACATCATTTGGGAGGGATACCTTTCTACCTTTGCTTCTCCGTCTTTTCTTTTTCTTCTTCACATTATGTGTGGGTTCAATCCTCTTTTTGGAGCTCCTTATTAATGAGATTGGTTGAATAGAAGGCTCCTCCTCGTTACCTGATTCATCATAAGAAATAATAGGAGGACATTAGGAAGCCTCTTCCCTTTCATTAGTATTCTCTTCATCCTTTATTTGTTTTCTTTTCTTTATGCAATTGGCAATATAAGGATTTTCAATGCAATTCACCGCACAATACATAAAAATTTCTTCTAGATCAATATCGAGGAATTTCTCAAGGTTATATTCTGGAATATGCTTAGTTGTACGTTTCATTTCTTCATAACCCAAAAGCAAACTAAGTTCATTATGATGTGCAAGGGAAATCAAATCATCACAATTTTTGGACACGATATGATCATGAAACAATTTGCATTTTAGATTTAAATGACCATGTTCATTGCAAAGTTCACAAGTATGGTGAAGAAATTTTAAATTTTCAGCACAAACATCTCGCCTTTCTTGCAACCATTTAGTTTCCAAATACTTATGCCTCTTGCAAAATCTATCCTCCCTATTTGGTGTGTACTTGCAAACTCTAGGCACTCCAAATAAATTGACATGCTTGTAAGAGACATTTTCATCATGACTAGTGCAATCATCATTAGTACTATGGATATTCAAAGAATTCATACTAACAACATCGCAATCATGCTCATCATTCAAATATTTAGTGCCAAACATTTTATAGACTTCTTCTTCTAGCACTTGAGCACAATTTTCCTTTCCATCATTCTCACGAAAAATATTAAAAAGATGAAGTGTATGAGGCAAACTCAATTCCATTTTTTTGTAATTTTCTTTTATAAACTAAACTAGTGATAAAACAAGAAACTAAAAGATTCGATTGCAAGATCTAAAGATATACCTTCAAGCACTCACCTCCCCGGCAACATCACCAGAAAAGAGCTTGATGTCTACTACACAACCTTCTTCTTGTAGACGTTGTTGGGCCTCCAAGTGCAGGGGTTTGTAGGACAGTAGCAAATTTCCCTCAAGTGGATGACCTAAGGTTTATCAATCCGTGGGAGGCGTAGGATGAAGATGGTCTCTCTCAAACAACCCTGCAACCAAATAACAAAGAGTCTCTTGTGTCCCCAACACACCCAATACAATGGTAAATTGTATAGGTGCACTAGTTTGGCGAAGAGATGGTGATACAAGTGCAATATAGATAGTAGATAAAGGTTTTTGTAATCTGAAAATATAAAAACAGCAAGGTAACTAATGATAAAAGTGAGCGTAAATGTATTGCAATGCTAGGAAACAAGGCCTAGGGTTCATACTTTCACTAGTGCAAGTTCTCTCAACAATAATAACATAATTGGATCATATAACTATCCCTCAACATGCAACAAAGAGTCACTCCAAAGTCACTAATAGCAGAGAACAAACGAAGAGATTATTGTAGGGTACGAAAGCACCTCAAAGTTATTCTTTCTGATCGATCTATCATAGAGTTCATACTAGAATAACACCTTAAGACACAAATAAACCAAAACCCTAATGTCACCTAGATACTCCAATGTCACCTCAATTATCCGTGGGTATGATTATACGATATGCATCACACAATCTTAGATTCATCTATTCAACCAACACAAAGAACTTCAAAGAGTGCCCCAAAGTTTCTACCGGAGAGTCAAGACGAAAACGTGTGCCAACCCCTATGCATAAGTTCACGAGGTCACGGAACTCGCAAGTTGATCACCAAAACATACATCAAGTGGATCACATGATATCCCATTGTCACCACAGATAAGCACGTGCAAGACATACATCAAGTGTTCTCAAATCCTTAAAGACTCAATCCGATAAGACAAATTCAAAGGGAAAACTCAATTCATCACAAGAGAGTAGAGGGGGAGAAACATCATAAGATCCAACTATAATAGCAAAGCTCGCGATACATCAAGATCGTACCACCTCAAGAACACGAGAGAGAGAGAGAGATCAAACACATAGCTACGGGTACATACCCTCAGCCCCGAGGGTGAACTACTCCCGCCACATCATGGAGAGCGCCGGGATGATGAAGATGGCCACCGGAGAGGGATCCCCCCTCCGACAGGGTGCCAGAATGGGTCTAGATTGGTTCTCGGTGGCTACAGAGGCTTCTAGCGGCGGAACTCCCGATCTATTGTGTTCCCTGATGTTTTTAGGGTATATTGATATGTATAGGCGAAAGAAGTCGGTCAGGGGAGCCACGAGGGGCCCACAAGGGTGGGGGCGCGCCCAGGTGGAAGTGCTAGTGATCGACTAGAGGGGGGGGGGGTGAATAGGCGATTTTTATGAAAGTCTTCAAAACATGGAAGTTTCAAAGACAAATGATATAAATAAACCTATTACCATGCAGCGGAAGGTAGACTACACTAAGCAAGCCATAGTCAAGTATTCAATGAAATGAAAGCACAAAGACTAATAGCAGCTAGACAGTATAGATCAGGATGGAAGATAGTATGAAGCCAATCAGAACAAGCAGGCACTTAGTGAAGACAAAAGATAATGCAATCATACAATGACTTCACAAGGACCAACTGTAAATAAAGAGATGGGAAGGATAGGACTAGTGACTCGTTGAAGACAATGATTTGTTGGACCAGTTCCAGTTGATGTAACAACTGTACGTTTGGTTAGGGAGGCTGAGATTCAACTCAGAAGACCGTGTCTTCACCTTATTCCCCTTGAGCTAAGGACACCCAGTCCTCGCCCAATCACTCTGGCAAGTCTTCAAGGCAGACTTCCAAATCTTCACAGACTTCGTTCACCGGCGATCCACAATGACTCTTGGATGCTCAGAACGCGACGCCTAACCGGCTAGAGGATTCACAGTCCTCAAGTGTAATAAGTCTTCAGATCACACAGACAGGAAGACTTAAGTGATGCCTAACACTCTTTGGCTCTGGGTGTTTAGGGCTTTATCATCGCAAGGAATTCTCTCTCAAAGGCTTCGAGGTGGGTTGCTCTCAAACGACAAAAGTCGTACACTAACTCTGAGCAGCCAACCGTTTATGGTTGTAGGGGGTGGGCTATTTATAGCCACTAGGCAACCCGATCTGATTTGTCCGAAATGACCCTGGGTCACTAAGGAACTGACACGTGTTCCAATGATCAGATTTCAAACACACACGTCAACTTTACTTGGGCTACAAGCAAAGCTGACTTATCCAACTCTGAATAATATTTGCTCTCATAGTCTTCACTCGAAGACATAGGATTTTGGTTAAGCATCACTTCAGTCATTCTGACTGGTTCTCTTGGACCCCACTTAACAGTACGGTGGTTCCTATGACTCAACAAAGAAGAAAAAGAACGATGAAACAACTAAGTCTTCGCGCTCCATAGTCTTCATGCGATGTCTTCTCTTGTCATAGTCTTCAATGTGAATGTCTTCACATACCACTTTTGACTTCAATGTCTTCATACATTTTTAGGGGTCATCTATGGTAGGAAAACCGAATCAATGAGGGACTTCTACCTGTATTATCCTGCAATTCTCACAAACACATTAGTCCCTCAACTAGGTTTGTCGTTAATACTCCAAAACCAACTAGGGGTGGCACTAGATGCACTTACAATCTCCCCCTTTTTGGTGATTGATGACAAACTGGTTGAAGTTTTCAACGGGGAATAAAATATGTGAAATTGTAAAGGACAGGGTATTGTCTTCATAAGTTGCAAAGGCTCCCCCTGAAGATGTGCATATAAGTACTTTGCTCTTGGAATGCAAATGCACATGGCAGGTTGTACTTGTGAAGATCCCCTTCAACCTATGATGACAATTCATCATGCATGATATGATGTAACGAAGATAATGACATGCATAATGAAAAATGGACGTCTGCAAAATGACCTAAGTGCAGAATTTATCATCGCACATGCGGAATTTACCATCGCATCACAGAATAGCAAATAAGTAGCAGATGACCATCGAGTTTAAGTGTTACAACTCAAAGAACCAAATGTATGGAAAAATAAGAGTTGTAAACACTTGGCAAAAGTAGCAAAAGGTAAAGCAACCACCCATATGGACCCGCTTGAAGACTATCAACTCATATGCTTCTCCCCCTTTTGTCAGTAAGGACCAAAAAGGTTTGAAGACATAGAGCGCCTACTCGTTCCCATGAGGTGCCGGCGAGGCAGCAGGGTCGTCGGTGAGGTCCGGTGGTGCAGAAGAACTTGGTGCAGTGTTGACACACGCTGAAGTTGGAGGAGGTGAAGTTGCATCATCTTGGTCATCGATGACTCTGGCATTCACTATCGCAGCTGAGGACGAATAGTCAGAGTCTTCAAGTGAGGGAGTCCGACGCAAGTGAGCATTCCTGGGAGGAGTTGAGTCAAACTTGAACCGTTCGGTGAAGCCATCGTCTTGCAGATCAGCTTCAGCACTAAGTAATGTCAAACTCTTCCACGACCTCTGACAGGTTTCATGAGTGACAAAGGCATTTTTGGTGGCAAGGTTGCGAATGCGGTTGACATCCACCAAGAGGCTTTGCATCTGACGCTTAAGCCAGTCGTGATGTTTTTCCTGTTTCTGGTGTAGCGCGACGAGAAGCTCTCGGTCATTTAGGACACGAGATCGCCTTTGAGGCCTTTGCGCGATGGTGCTACCAGTGGCGTCAGTTTGAGTGCGAGGGGCACGTGTGTTGCCAGCAAGGGGATAAACACAAGAGACTGCTGGAACTCCTTCAATAGGCTGGGTGAAGCTTTGGTGATCAACATTGTGAAGATAAATGAGATCCTTAGCAGGCTCTGGGTAAATAGCTTCAACTGACAGATCAACCTCTGGCAAGAATATAAGATGATTGCGCGCAGACGGCTGATAGTTGAAGGCAGAGTGAAGCTTGATAAGACGCATGACCCATGGAGCATAGAATTTCAACCAAAAAATGTCGGAGCCAGATGCAGCCAACTGCCTGATGAAGAAGTCTTGAGCATTGAAGCTGATGCCATTGAAGATATAGAAAACCAAAGTCTTCATTGCTCCTTCAAGCTTCGCTGCAGATGAATGTCCTTTGACAGGCCATAGAG
Organism: Triticum urartu; assembly: GCF_056163025.1. Classification (NCBI taxonomy): domain Eukaryota; kingdom Viridiplantae; phylum Streptophyta; class Magnoliopsida; order Poales; family Poaceae; genus Triticum; species Triticum urartu. The sequence goes on along the minus strand of NC_141878.1, from coordinate 95,192,002 downwards.
TCTTCCTAATGATATGGTAAATGGTGTGAGGCAGGTACTCTAAGTCTTCAACAAAGAATTCAGACGAGTATTCAACGTCATGAGGCAGAGGCTTCATCATGTTCAGCATTTGACTCATGTTGGGTTCTGGCTTCTGAAAATGCTTTCCAAGGCATTCTGGTGTTGTTGACAACCTGGTTCATAGTATTCACTAGGAGTGGGCAGGCCTGTGAGCTCAATGATATCAAGAGCTTTGGCTTCATGATGGACATTGCCTGTCATCCACTTAAGGACCCAAGTCTTTGGATCCCTGTTGTAGCCTCGAATGTGAAGAGTTGCATAGAACTGTAGCAGAAGCTCTTCATTCCAGTGTTCCTTATCTGTGACAAACTGCAGCAGTCCAGCATCTCTGAAGCAATCCAACGCTTCTTCAAGGCAGGGCAGGCCAGCTATAGCTTCAGAGTCGAGGCGCATATGTGGAAATATGCGCCCTTGATTGTATAGGACGTAGGAATAGTAGCTACGCTGCTGATAGCTCCAGAACCGATCTGATGAAATGCGAGGTTTGGTATAAGGGTTCTTGGCGCTGTTGAAGAAGGTGTTATGTGCCACGAAGCCATTCACATTGAAGACCCCAAGTGAAGTTGCAGTGCCTGGGAATCGTGGAAGTCTTGGCTTGGGCTTTTGGACTTGAGGTCTGTGCTCGACATGATATTCAAATTGTGGACCCGCAGCAGGTGGAGGAACCAGAATGGGCCAGCGGACCATAACAGGCTGACCACGATCAAATGCCAGCTCAATTGTATGAGGTCTTGGAGGGGGAACATGAGCATTGGCATTGTCGTTGACATGAGCTTCAGGGCCACATTGGCTTCACGTGCTTGTACCTCAGGTGCTTCAGTATTGGCTTCGGGTGCTGCAGTGGCTTCAGGCGCTTGGACTTCTGGCACCGCAGTAGCTTTAGCCATGACAACTTCATTGGCTTCAACGGTGATGTTGGTGGCTGCCTCAGGATTGTTAACCTCCACTTCAGGAGCTGGAGGGTCGGACACGTTCTCCTCGAGAACAACATCTTGATGAGACAGGGGTGTAGCAACTCTTGGTTCTTGTTCTTCATCGGCTGATGCAGCCGGAATATCTTCAGCCATTTTGGCTTCAGACTCAGACACGTGGATAGTGGGAGTGACTTGGGGCCTTGGTCCTTTGCGAAGCCTGCGTAATGTTGGCGACGCTTGCGTAGATGGAGTGTGCTGGGCCTCAAAGTCATCGTCATCTTGCACTGGTGAGGTAGCTTGCGGTTGGGGAGAACTTGAGGTGTCTTGTTGTTGTGGGTGATCAGCCCACGATGCATCCTGAGCAGTTGGCGTCAGAGGACGACCAATGCTGATGAGTTCGCTGTGCGTGAGCACAGGCGATGATACCAATTGGTGCTCGATCTAAGGAAGGACTTCATCATCTTCAACATTGTCATGAGGACCAATGTCTTCAGCTGCGGTGGGGTCAACAGCTGGATTGTCTTCAGCTTTAGGAGCCTCTGGAGAAGCATGCTCATGAACTATCACTTGGCGTTCTTGATTTTCAGATGCAAGACGAGCCACTGAGATTGGCTCGACCTCAAGGGGCTTTGTGGGAGCAGCCCGATCTCTCTTCTTGGTTTTGCGTTTCTTAGTTGGAGGAGCATCATCAGTGGTGCCCTTGGTTTTGCGCTTTCTGGCTTTAGCTTCAGCTGCCCTTGTTTTCTTCAGTTCTGAAGCCACTGTGGGGATCTTAGGCTTCGAGCTTGTCATACTGGCTGGGAAGACAATTGGATGTACTTCCTGCCTTGGTGCTTCGGGTTCTGCCACAGCTGGCTTCTTCTTCTTGGCCGCCATTCTGGGGTCGATGCCTGGTCGCCCCAAGGCCTTGCGCTTTTCAGCTTCATTGTATCCTTGAACACATTTAGCAGCAAGATCCTTCATGTGCTCACGAGAATCTTTGGCTTCTTCGCGTTTGGTTCGGAATGCTTCCTTAAGCTCATGCATCATGGTCTGGAAGTTCTGAATGTCTTCAACATTGAGCTTGGCCATATGCTTCTTGAACTGAGCCTTTTAATAATCTATCTTATGCTTCAGCTCAACAATCTTCTGAGCTAGAGCCAGCTCAGCAGCAATGGCTCCGTGGAAGGCGACGCTGAGGCCAATGGGAAGCTGAAGATCATCAAAGCTAACATTTGGGCTGTCAAACCACTCATCAATGAATGTGTTGATGATTTCAACATCAAATAGAGGAAGGTCATTGAAGATTTCTGCCTCTTGCTTGCTCTTGATCAACTGCTCAAGAGCGTCATCGCCAAGATCGTCGTCGCTGGATAGATCAATGGCGTCATTCTCATTTCGCAGAACAGCAGCAGGGGCCAGTGCTTGGCTGGTGGGTTGCATGGGCATCTTCACTTTGGAGGGCTTGGAGATGCGTGACAGATCTTTAGACTGCACACTCTGTTCAGGAGGTGCAGTGGCCAGAGGCTTCACCCGTGAGACCTTTGGTGCAGGGGCAGGATTTGAAGCTTTAGGCTTCTTCAGCTTCTTTGGCTTCGGTGGTGCAGGCGCTTCGTCAGATTCAGCATCGTCTGCAGGTTGATCCACGACTGCCCCTTGAACCATAATATGAGTGATGAGACCTTCCAACAAGATTGGGTTCAGCTTCGCGTGAGCCATCGGCACGAGGAGCAAAGGGACCTGAGTTGAAGTCTAATCCCCACGACTTCTTGTTTTCTTTGGCCGAGTTCCTGGCAAACTGAAGGTTGCGCTTGAACAGATTGTCGTCACGACACCATAGCAATGATGACGGGTCTGCATCTGCAGGCTGTGGTCCACGGACCATGCAGGGATAGAAGCCTTGTTCAATGGCTTCAGCTCTGGACCTGGGTTGAAGATTTTTGTATAGGATGTCTCCCCACGGTCGCTTGATGGCATTCTTCTCAGCATACTCTTGGGTCACGAACCTATACTTGAACCACTGTTCTGCCCAATATCTTCGAATCCATTAGATTCGAGTTTTCCGCTGATTGTAGTCCTCCTCCGGATCTGTCTTGTACAACTCATAGAGGTCAGGAGGCAAATCTCTTGAGGTGTTTCCACGACGCTGCCTGCCACCCTTCCTTGCAGATTTTCTGGTGCCATGAAGTTTAGACTGAAAGGCTTCAAAACTGTCAAAGTCTTCCGTCTACTAGTCAGACAAGAACTGACTTCAGGGGAATTTATATGATGCTGTAAGAATTCTGCAAATGAATGCAGACTATGAGAACCAAGGGATTCTCCCACAGACATGTACCTGTGACAGCATTAAGGTGCGAGGGAAGGGGAAGAGGTCATATGCATTCTCATAAGATTTTGAAGATAAATCAGTTTAGAAGACATTGACCTCATAGTGCGAAGACATTCACTCATAGATAGAGAGTTGGTTCCAGATTTGTACGAATCCACGAATAAGTACAAGTGAGGAATCTAACTACTTTGTGAAGCATAAGTGAACATACTAGGCATATTATGAGATGCAGTATGAAATAGATCCAACTTGTGTGAATAGAAACTGCTTGTGGTAGAAAAGGATGAATCTATCGGATCAAAGAGACCATAAAAAGGAGGTTTTATTTACCACACGAGGAACTACTAGACGAGGTGGGAGAGGAGGCCAAGCAGTTCGATCTTCCGTGCCCTAACTTGGTGACGGAGGACACCTACGGTGACGGCGGAGAAGATGATGTCCGCGGTCGGCGTGAAGACGACGTCGGCGAGGTCGCGGCAGCTAAGCGCTTCATCGCCAGCGTCGTCGAGGGCTAGCGGTGGCGCTAGGGTTTGTGCGAGAGTGGAAGAAAGGATAATGACTGGGGTGAGGCATGTATATATAGGGACAGGGACGGCACAATGTTATTACACAGGTGCCCCTGGCGGTTCACATCTGAAGGACACGTGGCTATCATGCAACACATCGGAGGTTGTTCCACGTTCCCACGCACGCCTGAATTGTCGGGTGGTCGTTCCCACTTCTCCGGGTTTCAGGTGAAAGGAATTAGCATTGAAAACGGATTAATGTTTGTCTTTGTGTCTTCTGCTGATAAGGATGCAGAGAAGACATTTTGACAGTGTCAATAGAATGCATATGATTTGGATAGATAGACTTAGGAAAGAAGCATAGAGGGGTTAGGGTCTGATCACATTCACTTAGTTCAAAAGATTCAGCAAGAAGCCATAGCTATAAGTGAATGCTGTAGAGGACAGAAACCAAATCAGTACGTTGAAGATAAACATGAGGTCATGTTAACATTGAAGACAAACAGAAAGCGAAGACTTTGCAAATGTAACACCGTGTGAGAAACACTTCTTAGGGAAGAATTTTGTGGTGGCGTTACCCACCGTATAGGAAGTATTAGACCCAGACACGGCGCACAACTTTCGTGGCGCTCTGAAGTCAAATTCCACGTTAATGTATTCACACTCAGAATGCAAGTCTTCATTGATTGAAGACATACGTTACTTCGTGTGTTGCACATCTAAGTCATCAACATGCACAAGTGTTAGGAAGTGTGCCTGATCACAGGACATTTGAGGATTCCAAGATATTTAGCTCACACCGTAACTTGCAAAACCTCTTCTCATCCAAGGGCTTTGTGAAGATATCTGCCAATTGCTCTTCAGTGTTGACGTGTATGATATCAATATCTTCCTTCATAACATGATCTCTGAGAAAGTGATGACGAATTTCAATGTGCTTTGTCTTCGAGTGCTGAACTGGGTTGTTGGCAATCTTGATGGCGCTCTCGTTTTTCGCAATAGAGTGGCACTTGCTTCAGATGAATGCCATAGTCATTGAGTGTTTGCTTCATCCATAGAAGCTGAGCGCAGCAAGATCCAGCAACAATGTATTCAGATTCAACAGTGGAGAGAGATACACAGTTCTGCTTCTTTGAAGACCAACGTACAAGTGATCGTCCCAGAAAATGACATGTGCCTGATGTAGACTTGCGATCCACCTTGTCACCAGCATAATCAGCATCCGAGAATCCAACTAGATCAAACTCTGAGCCCTTTGGATACCATAATCCTAGTGTTGGGGTGTGAGACAAATATCTAAGAATTCGCTTCACAGCTAAGTGATGCGATTCCTTTGGTGCCGCTTGGAACCGGGCACACATGCAAACACTAAGCATGATATCTGGCCTAGATGCACATAAATAAAGCAAGGAACCAATCATGGAGCGGTATACCTTTTGATCAAAATCTTTACCATTGTCGTCGGGACCCAGATAGTGTTTGGCTGGCATTGGCGTCGTGTAGTATTTGCAGTCTTGCATTCCAAATTTCTTCAGGCAATCTTTGAGGTATTTCTCTTGAGATATGAAGATGCCGTTGCGTTGCTGACGTATTTGAAGACCAAGGAAGAACTTCAGCTCACCCATCATGGACATCTGATATTGCTCTTGCATCATATATCCAAACTCTTCACTGTATTTCTGGTTAGTGCAGCCGAAGATAATGTCATCCACATATATTTGGCACACAAACAGTTCACCATCATATGTCTTCGTAAAGAGAGTGGAATCCAGGGAACCAGGTTTGAAGCCTTTGCTCTTCAGGAAGTCTTTGAGTGTGTCATACCAAGCTCGAGGGCTTGTTTAAGGCCATACAATGCCTTGTTGAGTTTGTAGACCATGTCAGGATGTTTTGGATCTTCAAAGCCAGGCGTTTTTGCAACATACACTTCTTCAATCTTGCCATTGAGAAAAGCGCTCTGCAGATCCATTTGATACAGAAGAATGTTATGATGATTTGCATAGGCCAGCAGGATGCGTATAGCTTCAAGCCTAGCCACAGGAGCAAATGTTTCATCGAAGTCAATTCCTTCAACTTGAGTGTATCCTTGAGCAACGAGACGAGCTTTGTTTCTAACAACTTGACCATGCTCATCTTGCTTGTTGCGATATATCCATTTAGTGCCTATTATACTGTGCTTACGAGGATCAGGACGCTTAACCAGTTCCCATACATTATTCAACTCAAACTGTTGTAGCTCTTCTTGCATAGCTTGAATCCATTCAGGTTCCATGAAGGCTTCATCAACTTTCTTGGGTTCAGATATTGAGATGAATGCGAAGTGCCCACAGAAATTTGCTAGCTGTGTTGCCCTTGAACGAGTGAGTGGACCTGGTGCATTGATGCTATCAATTATTCTCTCAATCTGTACTTCATTTGCAACACGAGGATGAACAGGACGAAGATTTTGCTCTTGCTGATCATTGTCATTGTTAGAAGGATTATCGTCAGGCTGAGCATTGTCTTCACGTTGATCTGGTGCAGAGATGATGAGTTCCTCTTCAGGATGAGCTTCAGATGGTATGATTTCTCCAGTTCCCATGAGTTTGATGGTTTCACTGGATGGAGCTTCATCTAGCACATTTGGCAGGTGCTCTCTTTGCGAGCCGTTAGTCTCATCGAACCGCACATCCATAGTTTCAACCACTTTATAGTGAAAGAGGTTGAAGACTCTGTAGGAGTGCGAATCCTTTCTATATCCAAGCATAAAACCTTCATGTGCTTTCGGTGCAAATTTTGAAGTGTGATGTGGATCCTTGATCCAGCACCTGGCACCAAATACTCTGAAGTAACTGACATTTGGCTTCTTGCCAGTAAGGAGCTCATAGGATGTCTTGTTCAGAAGCTTGTGGAGATAAACACGGTTGATGATATGGCATGCAGTATCAATGGCTTCAGGCCAGAACTTTCTTGGAGTCTTGTATTCATCGAGCATCGTCCGGGCCATCTCAATAAGTGTTCTGTTCTTGCGTTCCACGACGCCATTCTGCTGCAGCGTGTACGGAGCTGAGAATTCATGAGTGATGCCCAAAGTATCAAGATAAGTGTCTAGGCCAGTGTTCTTGAATTCAGTGCCATTGTCACTTCTGATGTGCTTGATCTTGACGCCATAGTTGTTCATGGCTCGATTGGCAAAGCGTCTGAATACATCCTGCACTTCAGTCTTGTAGAGGATTATATGCACCCAAGTATATCTTGAATAATCATCAACAATGACAAAGCCATAGAGACAAGCAGTAGTAGTAAGAGTTGAGTAGTGAGTGGGACCGAAGAGGTCCATGTGGAGCAGTTCGAAGGGTTGAGTCGTTGTCATGATTGTCTTCGAGGGATGCTTGGCCCTCGTCATCTTTCCTGCTTCACAGGCACCGCATAAGTGATCCTTCTAGAACTTGATGCCCTCGATGCCTATGACATGCTTCTTCTTTGCAAGAGTGTGCAAGTTCCTCATGCCAGCATGCCCTAGCCTTCGATGCCAGAGCCAGCATTCTGAAGCTTTTGCTAGAAGACATACAACAAGCTGTGGTCCTGCTGAGAAATCTACCACGTACAAATAATCTTTCCGATACCCTTCAAAGACTAGAGACTTGTGAGATTCCATTAGAACAAGGCAACAATATTTTCCAAATATCACAATCATGTTTAAATCGCAAAGCATTGAGACAGACATTAAGTTGAAACCAAGGGATTCAACAAGCATTACTTTATCCATGTGTTGATCCCTCGATATTGCAACTCTACCTAGACCCAATACCTTGCTTTTACCAGTATCAGCAAATGTGATGTGACTCTTGTCAGATGGACATAAAGTTGAGTCCATGAGAAGACTTCGCTTGCCAGTCATGTGATTAGTACACCCACTATCAATAATCCATTCTGAAGCAGCTGGTGTCATACCCTACAGTGCAGTTAGGGGGATAGGCTTCACGAAGAGAATTGTGAAGCATAAACATTTGACGAGCAAGTGGATTATGAAAGCTTAGATCGAGGTTAGGACTGATAGGGTAAGTAGCAAGCGACCCAGGAACAAAATACATATTAAGACCATTTGGGCATTTGATGTTGCGCCCTACAAGATGTTTAAGGTCCCCAGCAATAGCTTCAGACGAATTTGATTTCCGGCTGGAGACCCTTCCCTGCAAAAGAGAGTTAAGCTTTCTTAGCCACCCACATCTTCAAGGGTGGCTTCGAAGCAATGAGTCTAAGTGCAGCATCTGAGAACTTTGGCTTTGGAGCCCTAGCAAATAGTCTTGCAGGTGGACAATAGTACTCATAAGAATAAGCAGAGTAGTTCTTGGTCTTATGAACATGGCGGTTTGATGAAACGCGCTCATATTTATATGCCTGAGTATGGTTTCCCTGCAAAACATTTGCATTAGTGCGACTCAGGTGAGTCCTTTGTCTGTATGAAGCCTTTGGACCATATGAAGCCGGTGGTCTGGGGTTTGTCTTCTTCACTTCTGGTGTCATGACTGTTGGGGAACGTAGCAGAAATTCAAAATTTTCTACGCATCACCAAGATCAATCTATGGAGTAATCTAGCAACGAGGGGAAGGAGAGTGCATCTACATACCCTTGTAGATCTCTAAGCGGAAGCGTTCAAGTGAATGGGGTTGATGGAGTCGTACTCGTCGTGATCCAAATCACCGATGATCCTAGTGCCGAACGGACGACACCTCCAAGTTCAACACACGTACAGCCCAGTGACGTCTCCTACACCTTGATCCAGCAAGGGGAGAAGGAGAGGTTGGGGAAGACTCCATCCAGCAGCAGCACGACGGCGTGGTGGTGGTGGAGGAGCGCGGTACTCCAGCAGGGCTTCGCCAAGCACTACGAGAGACGAGGAGGGAGAGGGGTAGGGCTGCGCCAACAGGGAGATTGAATCGCACGTTGGGCTGCCCCTTTGCCTCCACTATATATAGGGGGGGAGGGAGGGCTACGCCCCCACCTAGGGTTCCCACCCCAAGGGGTGCGGCAGCCCTAGATCCCATCTAGGGTGGCGGCCACAAGGGGGAGAGGGGGAGGCGCACCTAGGGTGGGCCTTAGGGCCCATCTGCCCTAGGGTTTGCCCCCTTCCCCTCTTGGAGGCGCCTTGGGCCTTGGTGGGAGGCGCCCCAGCCCACCTAGGGGCTGGTCCCTTCCCACTATTGGTCCATGCAGGCCTCCGGGGCTGGTGGTCCCACCTGGTGGACCCCCGGACCCCTCCGATGGTCCCGGTACACTACCGGTGATGCCCGGAACAATTCCGGTGGCCAAAACCATACTTCCTATATATCAATCTTTACCTCCGAACCATTCCGGAACTCCTCGTGACATCCAGGATCTCATTTGGGACTCCGAACAACATTCGGTAACCGCATACATACTTTCCCTATAACCCTAGCATCATCGAACCTTAAGTGTGTAGACCCTACGGGTTCGGGAACCATGCAGACATGACCGAGACACCTCTCCGGCCAATAACCAACAGCGGGATCTGGATACCCATGTTGGCTCCCACATGTTCCACGATGATCTCATCGGATGAACCACGATGTCGAGGATTCAATCAATCCCGTATTCAATTCCCTTTGTCTAGCGGTACGATACTTGCCCGAGATTCGATCGTCGGTATCCCGATACCTTGTTCAATCTCGTTACCGGCAAGTCTCTTTACTTGTTCCGTAACACATCATCCCTTGATCAACTCCTTGATCACATTGTGCACATTATGATGATGTCCTACCGAGTGGGCCCAGAGATACCTCTCTGTTTACACGGAGTGACAAATCCCAGTCTCGATTAGTGCCAACCCAACAGATACTTTCGGAGATACCTGTAGTGTACCTTTATAGCCACCCAGTTACGTTGTGATGTTTGCCACACCCAAAGCACTCCTACGGTATCTGGGAGTTGCACAATCTCATGGTCTAAGGAAATGATACTTGACATTAGAAAAGCTTTAGCATACGAACTACACGATCTTTGTGCTAGGCTTAGGATTGGGTCTTGTCCATCACATCATTCTCCTAATGATGTGATCCCGTTATCAACGACATCCAATGTCCATGGTCAGGAAACCGGAACCATCTATTGATCAACGAGCTAGTCAACTAGAGGCTTACTAGGGACATGGTGTTGTCTATGTATCCACACATGTATCTGAGTTTCCTATTGAGGGAGTCCTGGATTAGGGGGTGTTCGGGTAGCCGGACTATACCTTCAGCCGGACTCCTGGACTATGAAGATACAAGATTGAAGACTTCGTCCCGTGTCCGGATGGGACTTTCCTTGGCATGGAAGGCAAGCTTGGCGATGCGGATATTCAAGATCTCCTACCATTGTAACCGACTCTATGTAACCCTAACCCTATCCGGTGTCTATATAAACCGGAGGGTTGTAGTCCGTAGGCAATCAACTCCATATACAACAATCATACCATAGGCTAGCTTCTAGGGTTTAGCCTCCTTGATCTCGTGGTAGATCTACTCTTGTACTACCCATATCATCAATATTAATCAAGCAGGACGTAGGGTTTTACCTCCATCAAGAGGGCCCGAACCTGGGTAAAACATCGTGTTCCCTACCTCCTGTTACCATCCGGCCTAGACGCACAGTTCGGGACCCCCTACCCGAGATCCGCCGGTTTTGACACCAACATTGGTGCTTTCATTGAGAGTTCCTCTGTGTCGTCGCCCTTAGGCCCGATGGCCCCTTTGATCATCAATAACGATACGGTCCAGGGTGAGACTTTTCTCCCCGGACAGATCTTCGTCTTCGGCGGCTTCGCTCCGCGGGCCAATTCGCTCGGCCACCTGGAGCAGATCGAAAGCTACGCCCCTGGCCATCAAGTCAGGTTTGGAAGCTTAAACTACACGGCTGATATCCGCGGAGACTTGATCTTCGACGGGTTCGAGCCACGGCCAAGCGCGCCGCACTATCTCGAGGGGCATGATCTAGCTCTGCCTCCGGACAGTGTCCTGGAGGCCGCACACGCATTGGTTCCGACCCCTAACTCGGAGCCTATTGCGCCAATCGAGGATGAGCGGTTGGACGTCACCTCGGGGGCTTCGATCTCAAAGGCGATCGAGCCAAACGCTAGCCCCGCACTCTGCATGATCCGTGACTCCGAGGATCCGGACTCCTTTCCGAGCTCCGGACCCCCCGCGCCCCTACCGATCGAATCCGATTGGGCGCCGATAATGGAGTTCACCGCCGCAGACATCTTTCAGCATCGCCTTGTGGCGATATCCTGAACTCTCTCAGGTCTCTCTCCTTATCAGGAGAGCCCTGGCCGAACTACGGTCAGCGAGGTTGGGATACGGACGATGAAGAAATTCAAAGCCCACCCACCACCCACTTGGTAGCCATTGTTGACAATTTAAACGACGTGCTCAACTTCGACTCCAGAGACATCGACAGCATGGATGACGATGCAGGAGATACCGACGAACCAACGCCCATAGGGCATTGGACAGCCACCTCATCTCACGATGTGTACATGGTGGATACCCCTAAAGGAAGCGACAACGAGGAAAAAGGGGATGGGACGGGAGATCGACCCCCCGAAAAGCAATCAAAGCGTCGGCGTAAACGCCAACCCAAGCCCCACCTCGACAAAAACCCAGCCATAGAGCAGGACGAGCCGGTAGACGACGAGCAGGCCTTAGAGCAACCGTCCAAACAGGGCAACACGGATAGAGAAACCGAACATCCCTCCTCCGACGAAAACGGCATTCCGGACGACCTCACGCCGAATAAACCTATGGAGCAGAAGAATCTCCACGAGAGGCTCGTTGCAACTGCACGCAGCCTAAAAAAGCAGAAGCGGAAGCTAAAAATAGCGGAAGATGCACTCCGGATTAGATGGAGCAAAGTAATCAGTACCGCAGATAAATACGGCGACAGTCGCCGCACTAAAAGCTATCCGAAAAGAAAGCTACTGCCTGAATTCGACGAAGAGGCCCTAGAGCCCTCGCATTCAAAAAATGAGAAAGCCACACGGTCGGATAGACGACCCCATAAAGCGGCAAGCGGCGCCGCACCTAAATCGGCATGCGACCCACTTAATGATTCGCATCATGGCCCAGTCAGGTCCATTTATGGGCCAAGAAAGCAAGCTCTCGTAAGAAACGCTATGAAGCCATCATCAGAATCCGGCACACCCAAATACAGGGGCGCCACACACCCCCTATGTTTCACCGATGAGGTCCTGGACTATGAATTCCCAGAGGGATTCAAACCCGTAAACATAGAGGCATATGATGGAACAACAGACCCTGGAGTTTGGATCGAGGATTATATCCTCCACATACACATGGCTAGAGGAGATGATCTCCACACCATAAAATATTTACCCCTTAAGCTTAAAGGGCCAGCCCGGCATTGGCTTAAAAGCCTTCCCGAAAACACAATTGGAAGCTGGGAAGAGCTCAAGGATGCTTTCCGAGCAAACTTTCAAGGGACCTATGTCCGCCCTCCGGATGCAGACGATCTTAGTCACATAACTCAACAACCCGGAGAATCAGCTCGGCAGTTCTGGAATAGATTCCTCACTAAAAAGAATCAGATAGTCGACTGTCCGGACACCGAAGCCTTAGCAGCTTTCAGGCATAACGTCCGAGACGAATGGCTCGCTAGACACCTCGGCCAAGAAAAGCCAATAACAATGGCCGCACTAACAAGCCTCATGACCCGCTTTTGTGCAGGAGAGGACAGCTGGTTGGCAAGGTGCAGCCCCAGCGACCCAAGTACATCCGAAACTAGGGATGGAAATGGAAAACCGCGACGCAACAAGGACCGTCGCCGGACTAAGGAAAAAAGTCCGAAGAGCACGGCAGTCAATGCCGGATTCAAAGGTTCACGACAAAATCAGACAAAACCACCCCTCCAGGATAACAGGGACGATCCATCCAACTTAAATAAAATCCTGGACAGGATATGTCAGATACACAGTACTCCCGGGAAGCCTGCTAACCATACCCACAAAGATTGTTGGGTTTTCAAACAATCCGGCAGACTCAATGCCGAACACAAGGGGCTCGACACACCAAGCGAAGACGAGGACGAACCCCAAAAGCAGAGCACCAGGAAACAAAAGAACTTCCCACAAGAAGTAAAAATAGTGAACTTACTTCACATAACAAAACGTGCGGCGCCCATAAAGGTACGCACCACACGGCCTATCCCCGAAGGGTCCCGCCACTGGTTGTCAAAACCAATCATCTTCGATCAGCTAGATTATTCTAGAAATATCAAGAATGCAGGCTGGACTGCCTTGATACTTGATCCAATAATTGGCGGACTCCGGTTTTCAAATGTCCTTATGGACGACGGCAGTGGACTAAACCTGATATATCAGGATACAATCCATCACATGGGGATAAACCCAGCAAGAATCCGCCGCAGCAAAACCTCCTTTCAAGGGGTAACACCTGGTCCGGACACCCATTGTATGGGTTTTCTCCGGCTCGAAGTTATATTCGGCTCTGCCGATAACTTCCGCCGCGAAAAGCTAACCTTCCATATCGTCCCGTTCTCAAGTCGCTATCAAGCGCTACTGGGACGCGAAGCTTTCGCCCGCTTCAACGCAATACCGCATTATGCATCTCTCACACTTAAGATGCCCGGTCCACGAGGCATCATCTCTTTGAATGGGAAGCACTAAAGTGCGCCTCCCCAAGCGGAGGACTGTGCGGCCGCTTTGACAGCCCCACAGTAAAATGGCCTCACCGGCCAAAAAACTTTGAAATAGGTCATTAAAGACCACGAACGCGGATAGACGAGTTCGGGGCAAAATCATCATTGATGCAGGCTTAGTGGCAATATACCCCCACTAGGGGCTCCATGCATATACAATAAGAGACAATAAAGCTCAATTTTATATATTATACTTTGTTTATTTTAAACTTTTGTTTGGCACGGACCGTTTTCAACTCAGTTCCTCTCTTTTACAGATGAACGTCGTGCGGCGCCCGTCCAGGATACGGCACAACGGAGACACAGGCGCAGACGTGCAGTAGGGACCCCTCCTAAAGGATTCTTTTTAGATTAAGACCCTGCGTAAACCTTTTTTACTGTCTCTTGTTGATACACATCCCCTGGTTTTTTCTGATATAACCAAAGGAGGAGGCTGGCGTCTTGGCATGTGGCCACGTCAGAATTTTTGCACGTACCTGGACACTAGGGGCTTTTTTAATAAAGAGTGTTGTTTCGCCCGCACTCATAAAGACCGAACACCTTAGGGAGTGTTCGGCGTCGCGAGTTTTGGCATTATATGCATCAACTCCGAATCATGTCTTTGGTCAAATGTTGGGTTTCCCGGCTCCTGAGTTCGGCTACCTTACGTTCCGCTTTATCGGCTAAGGTAGCACCAGGAGAACTACTGCGATTGTGCCCCGGTTCGGCCGGGCGAGCACCTCAGTAGAGAAAGCCGAAAACTGACTGTCATGATGTAGCGTGAGACTGGTCAGCCACTCGATGACCTATCGGAATCTATCGGATTCCTCCGCTTTAACGAAGGGCCGCTTCCCGGTCAGGCACATACGCGCCCGGAACTCGGGCGAGCGCAGCCGCCACCAAGGGGCTACCTAAATAGTCTCACTGTCAAGCTCCTATGGCTAAGTGAAAGTGTTAAAGCATTATAGTCCGGTTGCCTGGCCCGCTACGCTATCACCTCCGTTGTAGGACCAAGACGTTGGGTTAAGTGTGAAAATGCGTCTTCTGCGAGCACCCCCGCACTATGTGCGTGGGGGCTGAAGCCAACGACTGCCATCTTTCAGATTTTGTATATATATATATATCTTAAAACGGCCGCACATGAGGTGTTCCCAATACTTGAAGGCACAAGTATAAAAAGGCCACTACAGTTTATCAAAATATTACTTTATAATTACATATGCTATCATAACATAGCATCTTTCGAGCACTGCGTCTCTATTACACAAGCGCCTTCAAGGACTTCCTGAAAATAGTGCTCGGAAGGTACTCGGCTTTTGTCCGAATCCCGGGACGCAACAACGGTGGTCTCCATCTCTACCCAGTATGTCTTGACACGGGCAAGAGCCATCCTTGCGCCCTCTATGCATGCTGACCTCTTCATTGCATTAATACGCGGCACCGCGTCAAGGAATTGCTGCACCAAGCTGAAATAACTCTTCGGCTCTGATCTCCCCGGCCACAGATGACCCATGACGTACTTCATGGCGAGTCCGGACAACCTATTCAGTTCGGCCCATTGAGCCAAACGATCGTCCACTGCCAGTGAACGCTCTGGATTGTGAAACTGCGATCAGAAAAGCTTTTCCACTTCGCGATCTTTCTGATCTCGAAAGTGTTCGGTCGCATCAGCAGCACTCGCCGCCAAATCCAGATAGGTATCCTCCACACTCCACATCCGGTCCAACGGAGCAAACTTCGGATCACAAAATTTCCTTCGCAGCATAAAGGGCTTTCCAGCCGCAATCTGTTCGGCCTGACGCAGCTCCTCCTTCATAGCTCTCATCGCAGAGCGCGCGTCCTTGGCATTGGCAACGGCCTTCTCTAAGTCCGTCTGTTTCGCTTGGTCTTCTTTCTCAAGAAGTCGGCAACGGTCTGCAGCGCTCTTTAACTTTTCGGCCATCTTGGACATCTCTTCCTTGCTTCGGCAATGAGCACCCTGTTCAGCTCTCAGCTCTTCAAGGGCTTTCTTGGCAGCCACATCACTTTCTCTGGCTTGTTCTTTAGCTCGGGCAAGTTCTGCCCTAAGACTCTCCATGGAGGCCGCACCATCTGCGTCAAGCACACACATCGTAAGACACTGGCATAAAAATCTTCTTACCTGATGCCGCCCGAGGAATTACATACCTTGAGCCTCATCAAGCCGCTTGCTGACAAGCGCGATGTCGGCATCTGCCACGTCCAGTTGCCGCTTTAGTTCGGCAAAATCATCAGTTCGGCTCGATTCCGGACACCCTGCCGCCTACATTCAAAGGCGACATCTTAGACCTGGGATTATGATCCTCCGCGTGCCATCATTTCTTGATGACGCGCAGAGTCTCAGGGGCTACTATCTACACAGGGCGCATCTTATTCATGCGCAACTGACAAAAGTGTACATTATCTAATGTACCTCAAAACCCGTCAGTAAACTTTTGACGGCCTCATGCATTCCGCTCTCTGCGGATGAGATCCTTTCAATCACCGTGCCCATCAATGCACGGTGCTCCTCCGAGATAGAAGCTCGCCCCAGCAGAATCTTTAGCCCCTCCGGCCGAGCACCAGATGGTGCCGGACTTGTCCCATGACCTCTTTCGAAGGCCGGACGCGGAGAACCTCGGGGGACCACATAGCTATCTTCCGCCCCTGCCGGATTCGGAGAAACCCTCCGCGACGACACCTCAGGGTCGCCCGCCTCGCTAGGCGGCACGGCAGGGGGAGGCGTCCCGCTCTCCATCATCTCCGGAAGGAGATCCCCCGAAGACGAGCTCTGCTGTGAAGGGCTGAGGTCCGAGCTACAAGGTAAAAATTTGGTTAATCTTCTCAGATATAAATCAAGGATTTCCCTCATCCCTCAAAAGGAAAATCTTTCTCTACTTACGGCTCGCTGGAGGGCTGATCCCCTTGAGGGCGTAGTCCGGCCGAGGAACTCCCCGGCGTCGGACCCTCTGACGAGGATTTTCCCCCCCGCTTCGAGGCCATGGTTTCCGGGTCGTCAGAGGCGGCTCTCTTCTTCCCCTTAGGAGAGGAATTGTCGGTTCCTCCCTTCGGAGCAGCCTCCTTCGAGGAGGCCATAGTTTCCTTGTCCTCCCCCTTGCTTCCCTCCAAAGGCATTATCTCCAGCATCCTGACTAGCACGGGATCCGCCCTGGTTTCGGGAAGGGGAGCCGGACACCTGATCAGCTTTGCCTTCGCTATCCACTCCTATTTAAAAGGACGGCTCTTTTAGGGGCAAGTTTATGACAATTATATGGATAGAAGGTCCGGGCACAAGGTTGCTTACTTGAGTATCCGGGCGATTGCAGCTTAGGCCTGCGTCCTCGGTTAAATTCGGACACATCTCTTGTGATCCGAAGAACAGTTTATACATCTCCACGGGCGTTGCGCCCATGAAATTCTGGAGAGCTCGCGGTCCCTCTGGATTAAACTCCCACAGGCGAAGGGAGCGACGTTTGCCGGGCAATATTCGGCGATTCAGCATGACCCGCGTCACCTTGACCAGGCCGAGGTCTCCTTCCAAGAGATCCTTAATACGGCCCTGTAACAAGGGCACGTCTTTGGGCAAACCCCAATCTAACCCTTTGTTAACCCATGACGCTAGCCGTGGTGGGGGACCCGAGCGAAAGGCAGGAAGCGCCACCCACTTGGTGCTCCGGGGAGTGGTGATATAAAACCACTCTCGTTGCCACAAGCCTAGCTCCTCTTGAAAAGAGCCCTTGGGCCATAGAGCATCAACATTTTTGCTTATAACAGCGCCTCCGCACTCTGCGTGCCGTCCCTTGATCATCTTCGGCTCCACTTTGAAAGTCTTGAGCCATAATCCGAAGTGAGGGGTAACACGGAGGAACGCTTCGCATACAAAGATAAACGAGGAGATATGGAGGATGGACTCCAGAGCTAAGCCGTGAAATTCCAGCCCGTAATAAAACAGCAGTCCCCTCACAAAGGGATCCATTGGGAAGCCTAACCCCCGAAGGAAGTGAGACACTAACACTACGCTCTCACCGGGCTGGGGACTAGGGATAGCCTGCCTTTGAGCAGGCAACCTGTGCAAAATTTCGGTGGTCAAGAACTTAGCCTCTCTCAACTTTAGCACGTCCTCCTCCGTGACGAAGGAGGGCATCCATCGGCCTTGAAGGTCGGAACCGGACATTGTCGAAGGTCTGAGGCGCCCGGAATCTGGAGCCTAGGGTGTTGGAACTCGAGGAGACGGGCGAACTCGTTTTGGGACTGGAGAAAAGGAGTAAGGCCCTGGTCTCTTTATAAGAGGTTGAATACCAGGAGCCCTCCCCATAACCGTTTGGGACTCGCCTTTAATCGAGAAAACATGCTAACGGGCACGATTGGGTTACCCACGTCCGTATTGATGAGAATCTCGTAAAAGGGGGGGTACACGATCTCTGCTTTGACAAGACGTGCCAAGGAAACCGCCTCGCAAAACATGCTGAGGTGGAAAAATGAAAACGATTCGAGTGAAGGACTTGGCTGTAGTGTGATGACGCACTACGGAATACGTTAGCAGATTTGATTTGTGTTAATATTATTCTCTCTATGGCAATATGTGGAAGCTTATTTTGCAGAGCCGGACACTACTCTTGGTGTTTACAATCTTCTATGAAGGACTTGGAGGAGGAACCCGCCTTGCAATGCCGAAGACAATTTGTGCGCCGGACTCATCGTCATTGAAGCCTGGTTCAAGGGCTACTGAGGGAGTCCTGGATTAGGGGGTGTTCGGGTAGCCGGACTATACCTTCAGCCGGACTCCTGGACTATGAAGATACAAGATTGAAGACCTCGTCCCGTGTCCGGATGGGACTTTCCTTGGCGTAGAAGGCAAGCTTGGCGATGCGGATATTCAAGATCTCCTACCATTGTAACCGACTCTATGTAACCCTAACCCTATCCAGTGTCTATATAAACCGGAGGGTTGTAGTCCGTAGGCAATCAACTCCATATACAACAATCATACCATAGGCTAGCTTCTAGGGTTTAGCCTCCTTGATCTCGTGGTAGATCTACTCTTGTACTACCCATATCATCAATATTAATCAAGCAGGATGTAGGGTTTTACCTCCATCAAGAGGGCCCGAACCTGGGTAAAACATCGTGTTCCCTGCCTCCTGTTACCATCCGGCCTAGACGCACAGTTCGGGACCCCCTACCCGAGATCCGCCGATTTTGACACCGACACCTATCAATACAATTCTAGCATGGATAATAAGCGATTATCATGAACAATGAAATATATAATAATAACTAATTTATTATTGCCTCTAGGGCATATTTCCAATAGTCTCCCACTTGCACTAGAGTCAATAATCTAGTTCACATCGCCATGTGATTAACACTCATAGGTCACATCGCCATGTGACCAACATCCAAAGAGTTTACTAGAGTCACTAATCTAGTTCACATCACTATGTGATTAATACTCAATGAGTTTTGGGTTTGATCATGTTATGCTTGTGAGAGAGGTTGTAGTCAACGGGTCTTGCCATATTCAGATCCCTATGTACTTCGCAAAACTTTATGTCATATCGTAGATGCTG